>NC_041066.1:25367625-25398018 GCF_900634775.1 Gouania willdenowi
TCATAAATATGATCTATCATCTAATTAGTTTCTCATCTATTGATTAGGCTTCTTAAGCAATAAATATATTGGTTTTAATATTTATGCTGGCATGTGTAGCCCTGTGCTCTGGACACGCCCAGCTGGGATTGGACCCTGAGGATGGAGGAGGACCCACTAGAGATGCTGAGATCTTTCCTCCACGACTCAGACACAGACTAGAACCAATCAGTGACGTGTTTAGTCACTGGTCCAAATGTTCTGCAAACCACAGCTGAGGTCCTGGTGCATCAAGCCACACCCCCATAGGTGGACTTTGAGATTGATCATTTGATAAAAAGTATATATAAGGAGTTTCTAACTTTGCTGAATGTATGCACACACCGGTGGACACGTACGCACACCTCTGACACCAATAACTATTTTAAAATCTAGAATCTTCATCTGAACTAAAGTCTAACATTACAGTCTTGCTACTGTACGTTTGGCTGAGAATCTGTGTGTAGGTAACCGTAGACGACCACAGTTAAAAAAAAGCAGTTCTGAAGTTTGAACCAAACTGTCCAGGAATCAGTAATAAATCAGACACAATCACAGGAGAAAGCTGTGAAAACACTGTAACCAGTTTGATTTAAAGATAAATACAGTTTTAAATACTGTATTAAATGAATGTGACACTGGTTTTAAAGATAAAACGTATCCAGGGACATGATTTCCTCTTTTTGTTCAGGGTAATTTAATCAAAACTCATTTCTACTCCTGACTTCAATCAAAACCAAACCATCTAATGATTATTTTAGTTTCAAGGATGTGAACAAATACTGTAAGTTCCCTCCCTGTACGACTTGGTCACATCCCTTCTCTCTCTTCACCACACCTCGTCCTATTTATGAATAATGCTGCATTTAAACACTCATTACAAGGAAATTCCCTTTAGAATATTATGTTTTAATGTGATTATAATTGAGGCACATTTAGATGATTTACTTCCTAAGATGTTACAACATTTCTACCTTTACTTCCACTGAGTCACTTTGACTCACGTCCACTGGGATGTGATCACATTCCTTAAATCTATAAAAGCCAACACTACCTTCAGACTGTTTCTATGAACAGGAAGTGTGTTCAGCTTTTTAGTTTCTATAAACTTCCTCACAGAGGAAAGGATGTTGACTGATTTAACTGTTTTAATTTTATATCCACGTCTGCATTTATGATCATAATGTCCAACCTGTGACTCATTGTTGTATTAAAGTCTCTGATGTACAACATGTTCACTTCTACTGAGATTCAGATAAAACACTGTCATTAATATTTTCAAACATAAATGTTTTTCTGATGCAATGGTTTATATATATTTTTACTAGTGAATAATTAATAAATAATAAATGATTATCAGACACAGAGCTAAGCTACAATAAGCTCATGTAAATGATTATTAATAATCACCAGTGGTGAAATAATCTCAACTTTGGGTCCAAAATAAAAATGAAGTCACATAAATAAAAATAAATATATAAAAATACTCTTTATTGGGATATATTATACTTTGTATAATGACAAAAAAGGCATTGAATTGAACATTTATACTGTAAATTAAAACAGATCAGATTTTTCTCACATTCCCACATACAGTAATGAACCAATGAAAATAGTAAATAAAGTATATGTTCATATTTCCAGAGTGTGTGAGTCTAGAACCAATGTGTATCTGTGACTAATCATTAGTGATGTGAACAGTCTATGTTCATAGCTCTATGCTGATCACATTACAGGGAGCTGAGACATATGCTAAGTAGTTTACTGAACATGTTCCAGACCCAAACACACACTGACTATTTAGAGGAGCTGACATGTCCACCAGATAGGATGTATAGCAGATCTATTTCTATATTCTGAGAGAGTGGGTGGAGCTTATTACTATACCATATTTACCTTTATATGTGATGGAGTTATAGACATATTGGAAGATGAACATGAAAGATAAATAAGGACACACCCCCTCACTACATTATCCATATCTGTAAAGTATTGATCAGATCAAACTAAATATTTACTGTGTGAATATTGAATAATTTAGAAAAAATTGGTGCGTGTGTGTGCGTGTGCGTGTACGTGTGTGTGTGTGTGTGTGTGTGTGTGTGTGTGCCTGCGTGTGCGTGCGTGTGTGTGTGTGTGTGTGTGTGTGCGTGTACGTGTGTGTGTGTGTGTGTACGTGTGTGTGTGTGTGTGTGTGTGTGCAGATAAAGCCTAGATATCTTGGCTCATGCCACTGATCTCCCTGTTTCCTGCTATTGTGTTTGGTGTCTGTAAAGATCAAAGGAACAACGTCCAACACTTACAATGCAACACATTTAAAATACACGCCTACTCAGCGATGATTGACATGTAGCCAAAGTACAGATATTAGCCACGGCCTCGCTAACACCTTTACACTAGGCTACTGACATGTAAATATACAGTTTTAGGGTGATTTTGTCTTCACTATTGCTAACAATAATACAGTATTTAAGAAGAGAATCACTATTGAATAGACAATGTTTACACTGAAAGAATTCATTCATTCACAACTGCTAATGCTAACATTTGTTGCTTATCTTTGTACCACATTTCCTTTATCTATAAAGTCAGGTTAGCTAGCTATTTGGGAGCTTTCTGAATGACATCCATCATCCATCCATCCATCCATCCATCCATCCATCCATCCATCCATCCATCCATCCATCCATCCATAAAAGAGAGAGAGAAGGGTGAGGAGAAGGCACAGACTGCATAAAAACATGATGGAGTATTAACAGGTCTGCCTGATGGAAACACCTGGTGCTAGACTATGTGTGAGTGGAGTTAGGATGAAGATGAAGATGAAGATGAGGATGAAGATGGGGTGGACATCAGTAGATGGTGTGTAAGCAGTGGTGGGTGTGTTGCAGGGGTCAGAGGTCGCTGCTGTGTCTGTTAGAGGACTATGTGTAGATGGAACGACCCTGGATAGTAAAGGTCAGGTTGAGGAGATGAGGTCACATCTTAACCACGTCACCCACATCCATCACCTCCACCACTGTTTGAATATAAAGGTGTTTTACTGTAGAAACTAAGTTTGTAGGTTTCGGGCTTTGTTCCTAAGTAGGTTTAGAGTTTAGCCTTAAAGGTGTAGAGAGTAGCAGTCTCCTGTAGTAAGACTGGGAGCTGGTTCTAAAGAGGAGGAGCCTGGTAGCTGAATGCTCTGCCTCCTGTTCTACTTCTAGATACTTTAGTAACTTCTAGAAGACCATCAGACTGAGAGCAGAGTGATCTACCTGGATGATAGGACACTAACAGGTCTCTATAGATATACAGGAGCTAGATCATGTAGAGCTTTGGATTTACAAGAGGATTTTAAACTCTATTCTAGATTTTACAGGAAGCCAATGAAGAGAAGTCAATACTGTAGAAATATGTTCTCTCCTGTTAGTACCTGTTAGTATTCTAGCTGCAGCATTCTGAATTAACTGGAGACTCTTTAGTGAGTTACTAGGACATCCTGACAGTATAGAGTTATAATAATCTAATCTAGATGTAACACATGCATGGATTAGTTTTCCAGCATCATTCTGTATAACTCAGTATTTGTCTGTGGTTTGTTTATTAAGATAATTTGACAAGAATCCACACCTTCTAGGACTGAGGTCTGCAACCTTTACTCTCAAAAGAGCCATTTTGCCTCATCTCACCTGGATTAATGTCCTTACGGAGCCGGAAAAAAAAAAAAAAACTTTTTTAATGAAGACAACATAGTGAAGAAAATTATATACAGTTGAAATTATATTGAATAATGTTATATAAATATATATATATTTTTTTTAGATAATAGATACAAAACAATAACATTAATTTGATAACACAATGTCAGTCAACACATGCTAAATGCTAATTTACTGCCACATATCACACATGTATATTTAGCCAGCATGTTGGCAGTTAAATAACAATTAAAGTCTCTATTTACTTCCAGAATAGTCATTTAGTTGATTTAGTTTCTTACCAGGGATTTAAAACTGAAGGTGAGCCACAGGGAAAGTTAATGGTCTGTAGATGTTTCAGGAGGTGAAGTAGGAAGGTTCCCAAGTTATTGCACCATGCGATTTATTTTTAGGTTAACAAATCGTGATATCGTGAATTCATTTGGTGTCAAAATCATTAATCATGAATACCCTCTGTAAGAAAACAATTAAATATTTCAATATTTTTGAAAGCTATAGGGAGCCATTGCAAAAGAGTCAAAGAGCCACATGAGGCTCCAGAGCCGCAGGTTGCAGACCCCTGCTCTAGGCCAAGGTATTAATAACTCATAAAGTGATCTAAGACACTTTAACTCAATCCTAGATGACACTCCAGCAAATCTTGATGTAATATTATTAATAATTAATATTATCATTTTTATAAACCACTTGCCCCCCTCTTTCCTCAATGGTTCATACATTTGTGAACAACTAAAGATTGACTATATAACTACATAAAATTAAATAGTAAAACCTACTCCAGACAACCCCTCCCCCCTAAAGCCCACCAGTGTTCCTACTTTCTGTTCCAGTCCCATGAGAACGCTACAGTCCGGTGGTAGAAGGATGCCCCTCCCCTTGTGATCCTTGAGGAGGCCACGTTGGCACATTGTCAGAAATATTGTGAACTTTCTACGACCCACGAAACACGAACAAACACTGGACCACATTTCCCTTCACCCGACCATGCACATCACATCTCTCTCAACACACTCACACAATAAGGTTCTTTTTTTCTGAAGTTATAATATTTAATGTTACATTCTACATAATCACTGTTCTTTGTATAAGTCATTAAAACTATTTGAACACATCCCTTTTACAGATGTTTTACAGCCACATGTGGCCCTCGGCCTAACTTTGTGTAGCCTCAAAACAAATAGACAAAATGACTCCAAAATTACACAAAAAGGCAGCAAAAATACACATTGAGACAGAAAAATAAAAAACAAACATTTCATGAAATTAACATAAAAATCCATAAAATTTACACAAAAATACACAAAATGAGAACAAATAAACACAAAACAACAAAATGAATACACAAAATAACAATAAAAATAAAAATGAGGACAGAAAAATAAAAAACTACATGAAACATAAAAAAAATTTGCAGAACGATTCCCAGTATACACACAAAAAGAACAAAAATACATAAAATGAATTAAAAAATGCAAAAAAGAACAGAAAAATCAACAAAATGAGATGAAAAACACATAAAGCAACAATAAAAACACACAAGTATACCAAAAAATAAAAAAATGACTACATAAATACACAATGTATGAAATAAACACAAAAATGCACAAGATGAGAACATAAACACACTAAACACAAATACCTTTATTGTTCTAGTTTTCAAACGTACACGTGGCGTCAGTGTCAAAACAGGAAGATCAAGTAAATTATTATTATGTGGACAATCATCATTTTAGAAAAGTGAACATAGCTTAAGTAAAGATTTAAAACTCTTTCCATATGTGTAGGTTTAATGTGACAATGACATCAGAGACTCAGAGGGAGGGGCTTAATCTGATAACGCTCTTCTGATGTAGCAACAGATTTAGGTTTCAGTATATGTGTGTGTGTGTGTGTGTGTGTGTGTGTGTGTGTGTGTGCTATATTTTTAGTTTCACACGTTTTAGATCATTTAATAATTCGCTGACACTAATCAATGGAGAGAATGTTTTAGTTACATTGTGAGTACAAAGTTATCACTGATTTAATTGAAGCATAATATCAGATATTTTACCTCCTGGAGATGAGTTTTATTCTGAAGGTTGGAAGTCATTTCTTCAAAAATACAGAAAATAAACAACATGATTATGTTTATGTTTATTATATATTTTCTAACAGGCTTTAGATGTTTATTAAACAGAGTAATATGACACATTCTTTTTTTTTGATAACTAAACACAGAGTTAAAGAGTTTTACTACCGTGGCAAATATCATTTTCAAAATCTATAAAGACTAAATGTGACTTGAATTAAATCCAGTTATTGGTGAGTGACTAAGACTAAAATTAAATTTAAAATTATTGTCAAATTTAACACTGTATAAAATTCAGATCATTTTTTAAAGTGTAATGCAGTGGGTAGGGGTGGGGGGGTTCTGATGGGTAGGTGGGATGTGGCTGAACCCCCACATGCCAACTTCCAACATGAATGACTTCTTCTAGTTCTGGGTTTGTTCATTTGTTCATATGATGATGATTCATCACATTGGCTTTAGAAGTGTTGGTATGAATAGTTTTCAGACAATGTGAAGGTCTGTGCCATGACTGACTGGTCAATGTTAGAGAAACTAAAGCAGCTTTTTACATCATTTAGTCACTTTTTCAGTCACAATAACTTGTGCTGCTTTTGGTTGATTTAAATAATCAGGAAGTGTTAAAGATGTAAACCTTTTGTTGACAGAAAGATGATCAAAACAGTTGTGACCACAGGGGGCGACAGTTCCAACTCTGAGGTTTGGTAGTAGAAAATGAAGCAGAGAAGAAGAGCTCTCCTAAGGGACCTTTACCCTCCCTTAAACAGTGCGCTGACACGCTCTGGTAGCTGAAGTTAGAGAGTAAATAATGGACTGTTGAAGGACTCCCACTCTGTCCTTACAACTGTTTTTATCCTCTTTCTGTAAACAAGAGGTTTACATCAACATCTTTAACATCTCCTGATTATTTAGATCAACTAAAAGCAGCACAAGTTGTTATTTTGACTGAAAAATCTACTAAATAATCTAAAAATTTACTAAATGATCTGAAAAAATTACTAAATAATGTAAAAATCAGGCTGAATATTTCATTCCAATAGAAAACAATGGGATGTTTACAGGCAGTGGGGTCGTGTGACATCATCAATCACATGATTTCAAGATGGAGGAACACAGGCTCTAAAACTGTAAAGTATTCCTATTTTTAAAAGTTAATTAAATGAATATGGTTCATATTAATGTGTTTTGTTAAACCTACTGTAGATTTACTAATAAGAACATTTAGAAGATTTTAGGACAAACTTGTAGAAACAGTGGAGGATCCTTTGAAGTTCATGTAAAGCAGAAATAAATGTGTTGTGAGTTTGTCACGCCACAGAAACACGTGTCATTAACCACTGAGACACATTTGAAAGATGAAAAAAATGACTAAGAATATAAAATTAAGTCTCAAAATTATGGAAAAACAGGCACTTTTCTCCGCTGGGGGTGTGTCAGTTAGAGGGAACCACGCCCACACGCCTCCGTGTACTGTGTCACTGGGAGAGAGCAGTGTGAAAGCAGCTTCTCCCTTTTCCAAAAGTGCTCAGATCTGGCAAAACGAGGTGTCAGCGGAAAAGTCAGCTCCGCCCGACTCTGAATATGTGCATCAACCCCAGGTAGAGTCAGAACTGTGCCCGCTAGAGGCGAAACACACAATCGCTGTGTATGGCACCAGCAGATGAGTCTCAATATGTGGTTTGTTTTCGGCTAGGGTCCGAATTGCGCCCACTGGAGGCCGTAGAAGTTTGGTGTGCTTCAGCAGCAGGGTCGGGTTTATGCTAATGATTGCTACGTTATGTAACGCAGCTATGATTTCTGACACGCCCATTAAATCCTGAACATAGACATTTGAAACATAGCTCCATAATTACATTATAAATGGTTGAATGTTATTTTTACATGTTTTAAGGAAAACATTTATGACCTATTTAATGTGTTTAGAATAAAACGATCTTTAAGAACAGCATATGGTGAAAATTAACAAGAGTTATGTATTTAATAATATTGGACATATAAGCACAGATCAGTCTAATATTATCATAATGATGTAATAACGGTACATGGGGGGTTTCTCCCTAAAATAACTAACTAATAAAATGACGTGTGAATTGGAGATATATAATGTGACTTAAAATTAGTTTTTGCAGAAAAGTGATGTTGTAATTAGTGGCTTAATGATATCAGCAAAAAGTAAATGTTTGACATTCCAGGTTTTATGATGAGGTCGGACATTTTATTGGTACATTAGTTGATAGTTTAAATCCTTCTCTGTATTTACCTCATGAATCTGATTTTTCTGTGGACAAACATAAAATCTTTGATAATTACAGGCCACAGTCATTAATTGTTCTCTGACTCAGGCTTAGTGACTGTTGGACGCAGATAAAATGGGCGTATTCTTCCACAAACAGGTTCAGGGGCGCTAGAAACAACATTCACTGTAGATAATGAAGTGGAAACCTTGTGTAATGTAGGCTTTGGCTTTGTAGCAGCAGAGTGAAATAAAGCAGTGATTGAACGCTTCTGAAGCGGAAGTGGAATGTAGATAGTGGGAGTTTCACCAAAACACTTCAGTCATGGAAAGATGAGGACGAGTCGTAATAATACAAACACTTAGAGGGTGGAGTCAAACACAAACACATGATTTCATCTTTTCTAACCAACGTAAACACAATGTGGTGATCATCTTTAAGAGAGAATAACACGGTTCTGCTGAGTACCTTTAACGACCTTTACCTTTAAATATTGTCCCAGTGAAAATGTTTTAATGCAGTTTTTGTTCTGCATCAGTTCATGTTTTGCTTGGTTTTTTATTTTATTTTTATCTGTTTTGTCTTGTTTTCCTTCGAGTCTCTTTGTCCCTTCGTGTGTTCTAGTCCTTTCTTGTTTTTGGCGCCCCCTGTTGTCCTGTTGCATGGATTTCCTTTACTCAGGTTTTTCTAAACTTTTGATTATCTTCCCTGCACTATTTAAGGAGTGTTTGTTTTTGGTCTGTGGTTCCAATCTTCTAAAGTACTTTATTTGTTCTTTCCCAGTGAATAATTCATTTATTTGTGGTTTTTATTGTTGGTGTCTTATTTTATTTTTAAATGTGTCCTTTTACAAACTGGTTTGGGCTTTTAATGGTTACTTTGTACTTTAATGGAATTGTTTTTATATTAGGTGTTCTTCAACACTTCTCCTGCCTCCTCAACCCTTTCCATGTGGGACATCTATTGAGGAATAGTAGATAAATGAATAAATAGTCAAATAAGGTTGTATTTTACTGGTTTTGCTGGTCGTCTGCACCACATCTCAGTCATGGTGTAATTGTGTGAGTGTGAACTCCCTCATTGAACCCCTCCAGTCACGTAAACAGACAGTTTCCTGCTAATATTTCCCTTTATTTTTGTTCTCATAACTTTGCGTTGGCAGCAGGAGACTGAGACGCTGTGGCTGCTCTCACAGCTTTAGGCCGATGGAAATGTGTGTAACTACACACTGTTTGTGTGAGTGTATCGTTTTCATTCATTTACATACTTTTAGTTTGCTTACGCTTTGTTGTGAAAAACCTTAAGTAATGAGTTTTATATCTTCTAACAGTTTCCAGCTACAGTCACAGACTTTTCCATAATATTACCTTAAGAACAACGTGTTGTCTGTACAACGTACATGGTATTGTTTCTTACCCCATTTAACCTTAAAACTTCCATGTTAAGTGTTTTAGAAAAGTGCAAACCTTTTAAAAACATGTGAAATGTTAACACAGTGGTTCCCCACCTTTTTTCGGGTCGTGACCCCATTTTAATATCACAAATGTCCGGCGAACCCAAAGACGTTTTTTTTTTATTTATAAAATTAGTTATTGATCATGTTTATTAAAGTGTGTCACAAATACAGATTTTCCAGGATTAGTGCACTTTTATACTTCATTTTATTTGAACTATATTTATATTTGAGAACGTTTAAGTATAGAATACAGTTGTTTGATAATTATTGTGTATGACTTGTATTTTTAAAAATATTTATTCAAAAAATTAAAAAAACAGAATTTTGATTTGTTTTTACCTGTTTTTTTTGTCACGTTACACAACCCGATTATTTATTCCAGGTGACCCCCCAATGGCGTCCCGACCCCAAAATTGAAAAAGCCTTTGTTACCGGCTCAATAACCATAATATACAATTGAAAATGTCAGCGAATGAAAATGGAAACTCAGTTAAATCTACAAGTTAAAGCTGCAGGATGTAGAATCTGTGAGACTGGAATGAAAACAACCATGTTTTGAATCCACCTGCATTGTCATGAACACGCACGACTGTGGAGATGTTTACAGCGACTTTGTTGCTAAATTTGCTGACTTTCGAACTCCTCTTAGCAACTTTTTTCTCAAAATACAAGATCCAGGAAAAGTAGCAGCAGTTCAGAGTCCTCTCAGAACACTTTGAATTATAATATGATCAAAGTTTAGGATGAATTATGACCAAATGAAGCCAAAAAAAAACATACTGCAGCTTTAAGGTCTCACAAAATGTATTGAAAAAAAAAAGACATTTTAGTTCAAAATTAACACATTTTCTAAAATAAGAAGAATGCCACTACTAAAATATGGACATGCTATTTAATGATATTTTAGATTCAAGGAGGAATAGTTGTTTGTTATTATAGTTTGAGGCTCTAAGAATAAAAAGACGTTCAGTGATTCCACACTACATGTCGTTTCTTGTTACATTTTATTTTACAGCTGAAAACAATGTCAAAATAATGTTGTTTTTTTCTAGTGTTGGATCATCAAACCCAAACCAAACTGTAATTGTGTGGAACATTTAATTTCCATGTTGAGCAACCCACAGTGACCTGGTCCAGTGACTAGTATCTGTTAGTGGTGAAGGAATGGAGATAGATCACATGACCCCTCAGTGAGAGTTACTGGCAGTGACAGTGGAATATGAACCTGGCAATGCTCAGTATGACTGATCAACACAAGTGGTACGTGTGAGAAAGTAGAGTGCAGAAGATCAGAAGATGAATCATCGTTTTAGACGATTTATTCAACGTCCAAACGACGCACGTCTTTTTACTCACAGCAGAAATGTTTGTATCTTTGTGATTTTCCATTTCAAATAAACATAGAAACCATGTATTCACTACATGAGAGTCTCTTGACTCTTGACCCCCCCCCCCCCCACAAGGACCTTCTTCCTGGGAAACCATTCTAAAGTCTGCCATGAGACACTTTAGTTGGATGTCATTGGATCAGTTACATTAGTCCATTACTCCCTCTGACTTGTGTTTCTCATGGAAAAGTGACATAGAAAAACTTAAAACCAATTATTAATTTGATATTTATCATCAGGCCTGAGGGTCTCTGCATTAGGGTAACCCTAACCCTTAGGACGGTATTTAAAAGCTGCAGCTCACTTGTGCAGTAGCCACACAGTGCTAACCGCTAACCACGGGCTGAACCACGTAATGTCATCTGGTCGAGCCTCAAACAGGGTGTGGCTAAAACGTGCTATAGGACCAAAGCCAGCAGAGAGAGTTAATGAGGTTTTATTAGATAAAAGGCCAGTGTCGTGGTACCAACATCATGTACTTTGGTATCCCCCCTGTTACGGCCCCTCTAGGAAATAACTTTGTCAAATTATTTAATAACGCAAAGTTCTTAAAAAGTAGCAAGAGATTAAAAAATAACTCAAAGAAACCAAAGGGACTGGAGACCCTGGTCAAACTGAAGTAAACACTGGGCTGACCCCCCCTAAACTACAAAAATCTACTTAAATAACACGTTTGGTCTGATGGTTCTCCTCGTTTGGTCTGATGGTTCTCCTCGTTTGGTCTGATGGTTCTCCTCGTTTGGTCTGATGGTTCTCCTCATTTGGTCGGTGTGAACAAAAACCAAGTCTCGAGTGGATCAAACAGAATAATTCTAGAGTCACTACACCCACAGATTTATTAGATTTTTTTTTTTAATCACGTCATAATTGCAATTAATGATCAATTACGTGATTACAATTTGAATTGACCCCAGCCCTGCTTTTAAGTGTCAAAAGTTGAATAAAAGCTGATATTTGGATGCTAATCAGATCAGAGACAATAGCAGCTCCTTGTTCTTTAAATACTGATCATTTCCAGCTCACACAGTAAACACTTCCATTCTTAACAATAAATCTGTCTCTTTGTTTACGTTCATAAAGTATTTGTAGCTGTAGAAGGTCCACCCTGTGACCTCGTAGTTAACCTCCATCCTTCCTCATGTGTCGACTCGTGAAAAACAAAAAGTGAGAAACTCTTTATGGACATTTATTCATCAACTACAGCTTAATGTTTCCGTACTTTAACAGAAAGTTTCTCTGATTCTTTTCTGTTTGCATGACTTTTATGAGTTGATGATTTTTGAGGAATGCGTGTCTTTGTCTTCACATCCTTTTTGGCGACTCCTTTGTTTACTTTTAAACATGGTAATAAAGTGGCTAACTCATAAATCTAGTGCATGGTTCCACTTTAATCAGAGAGAATATGTTTCTTAGTCTATTATTAAATGGTTGGGCTGATTATTTTACACATTCATATAATAGTAGATCTGACACAGATTACAGTCTACAACTATTTTGTTTGAAGGACATTTTGTTGATATGAATCTTGAAGCAGAATAATTCCACTCTGGCAACGACCTCACGTGTTTTATTCAACAATGTTTGGTTGGAGTTGTTCCACGTGCAGCTGTTAGGGTTGATAGTCACTGAGCTACGTGGACGACCTGGTAACGTTCATAAACCAAGTTTATTTTAAGAGATTGTAAGAAAAAGAAAAAATATAAAAGAAACGCATTTACGTGAACCTCAGTGTGCTGGGAAACATGACACACATTCAAATATGAAACATTAGATCAGTGGTTCTCAATCTTTTCAGTCTGTGACCCTCCAAAATAAAGGTCCCAGAGAGCAGGGACCCTCCAAAATAAAGGTTCCAGAGAGCAGGGACCCTCCAAAATAAAGGTCCCATAGAGCGGGGACCCTCCAAAATAAAGGTCCCATAGAGCAGGGACCCTCCAAAATAAAGGTCCCATAGAGCAGGGACCCTCCAAAATAAAGGTTCCATAGAGCAGGGACCCTCCAAAATAAAGGTCCCATAGAGCAGGGACCCTCCAAAATAAAGGTTCCATAGAGTGGGGACCCTCCAAAATAAAGGTTCCATAGAGCAGGGACCCTCCAAAATAAAGGTTCCATAGAGTGGGGACCCTCCAAAATAAAGGTTCCATAGAGCAGGGACCCCCACTGTAGCTGAAGGTGGTTGAACACAGACATGAACATTGAAGAACAGTCATGTGGAGACAGGACCATCTATAAGGGGGAATAAAGGAGAGATTTTTGGGGTCCATCCATAAAGTCAGTAAAATGATGGTCTATTGTTCTATGAATCTGTGATAACCACATTTATTTATTCATCTGAATAATATCCACTGTTATCCAGGAATGTTTATTATTATTATTATAATCATCTTAAAGATGGAAATCGTGGTTTTAATCACTAATAAAATGGTTCAAAGTGAATAAAAAGTAACCTTTGATAATTTTTTATTTTAAGATTTTCTTAAAAACTAACATAGAATCATCTTTACTTCATCGTTTAGTTTATTCCATAGTTTTACAATTAAAAATGAAACACATCTGTACCTGAGATTTGTTCTGACTTTGTAAGTTTCAAACATCAACAATCCCCTAAATTATACAGTAAATCTCCTGTCGTAGCTTCAACATCTTTTGAATACAAACAGGTATTTTATTATTTACCACTCAAAACATAATTTGTAACGTTTTTGAATACACAATATCTTGAAATTTAAATGTGTGTGATTTTATAAAAAGCTGATTTGTAAAATCATTTATTGTCCTAATACGGTAGCTCTTTTCTGCAGTTTAAATATTGGATCTAGGTTTGTTTTATAAGCATTTCCCCAAATTTCAACACAGTGTGTCATATAAAGCATTACAATTACATCACTACAGCAAATGAAAGCAGTTGTTTTTCAGTAGTGATCATGTTTAGTAAAGAATAGAGATAGACTTGGATCATGTTTTATGTGAGGCTTCCAACAAACTATCATCTATTATTACTCCCACAAACTTGGTTTCATTAACTCTTTCAATGATGGGTCACTGTTAAGAAATCTGAGGTTTGAGGCCTGAATGTGTTTCCTCAGGGTGTGAATGCTTCATATCTGCCTTTATTTACACAAACATCAAAATAAAAGCTCAGTGTAGTGATGGTTGTTACTCTGCTGTGAGCAGCAGCTGAGATCACAGCCCCTCTGTGTGCTGTGTGGTGGGGACAAGCTACAGCAGCAGCCGCTGCTGTGATATGTACATTCATGTTAGAGTCTAAAACACCAGAAAAATCTCCACTAACACAAGATAACGTCCATACATTTACAAATTACCACTAGTCTCTACTGAGAAAAAAAAATACATACTGCAGCTTTAATTGGCCTGGTGGACTCGGGCGGACTCTATGTTGGGTTTGTTCTGCTGATATCCCTCCCAGTATGTTTGAGCCCTAATACTTGGTTGGTTTTCTTTCCCTCAGAGATCAGTACTTTAGCACCTTTAGCCTCTTACAAGTGTTCCTGGACATGGAACCCTCAGTGGAACTGACTCAGAACCACAAACCTCAGCGTACGTCACTGATGGGAGCGATTAGATCAGGTTATTCCCATACATGTCATGTTCAATGATCGTATGGTTTAGGGCTGTAAGCAGTGTGTGTGTGTGTGTTACACAACCAGCTGATACACACTAGTTTTAAACCATCACATTCACATTTTAAATCCTGTTTTTTATCAGCGCTGCAGTGAATGTGTTGCAGTATTTAGGGTTAGTTTATCTCATCTACACAAACTACACAGTTTTAAAGAAGAAACTAAGATGTGTAAAGATTACTGATATATATATATACTCAAGTACAAGTAAAAAGTAGCTGAATGAAATAATACTTAAAGTAAAAGTTAATATAGTTACTTTCACCCCCCATGTTTATTGTTGGTAATAAATCTTGGTACGGGTCCCTTACATACAGTAAACATCTGATATAGAAACCTAAAAAGGAAGAAACACAATCTTGATTTATTTTACACAAAGGCTTCTGTATAAAACAAAAGTTTAAAAAAATAAATAAATAAAAATAACTATGAATTCAATTCAAAATAAAATAACAATCGGGCTCTAAGTATAGATACATTTATTTACACTAAAACTGAGAAAATAACCTCCATTCAATGCTGCCATGTATTATGTTTAATCTGATTGGTCGGCTGTGATGTGATGCATATTTTTGGGGGTTGTGGCCTTAAATAGGTTGAGAACCACTGGTTGAGAACACTGTCCAAACACTGTGCAGTCGTTCTATTCCTGACAGAGAGAAAACACATCTGGAAAGAAAACCTTTGACTTGTAAAGCATTTCACAGTGTTGAAAACATTCCTCACATATTTATTCACATTAAAGGAAACAAATGAAAAGCAGAGCGTGAATGAGGCTGAGCAGTCGCTGCTTTTTCCTCTGTAAACTTCACCCTGTGCTACGGTCTGTGTGGAAACCTAGTTTTCTTTTTATAATCACTGGAACGAGCACCAACACTCCAGCTTGTATCATTTCATTATGAGAATCCAGATGTACTAACGCTACAATAATCTGCTGTGTGACAGACACATTTTATTATTGATTTAAACCCTGTTTAATGTTTTATTGTTCCTAAAGGATCCTCCACTGTTTTTACAAGTTTGTCCTAAAATCTTCTAAATGTCCTTAATAGTAGATCTATGTTTAACAAAACACATTATTATTCACCATATTTGTTTAATTTCCTTTTAAGAATAGGACTATTTTACAGTTTTAGAGCCTGTGTTCCTCCATGTTTAAATCATGTGATTGATGATGTCACAGGGCCCCACTGCCTGTAAACATCTCATTGTTTTCTATTGGAGTGAAACATTCAGCCTGATTTATAGATCATTTAGTAGATTTATAGATCATTTAGTAGATTTTTAGATCATTTAGTAGATTTTTAGATCTTTTAGTAGATTTTTCAGTCACAATAACAACCTGTGCTGCTTTTAGTTGCTCTAAAAAACCAGGAAAAGTTAAATGTTTACAGAAAGAGGATAAAAACAGTTGTACCCACATCCAATGCTTTTAAAACATTGTAACAGAAAGCCTTATTGTTGAATCACAATACATAACAGTCACGTATGAGTATGATGGTCTCTATGGTAACTGAATGAAAACAAACATTCTCACTGTTTCCACCAGGGTTGGACCATCACAATAATAATAATGATCCTTGTTTTCTAACATTCTCACTCTGAATAGTTGAGAGCTGAGTTCAGATCCTCATGTGGGATTCATTAAAATACATTAAAACGATGGCTCTGATCCACATGGAGCCAGTTGTCATCATCGTACCGTTACGTTAAAGCCAACAAACAGGACCAGGATTTAGTGACAGAGGAGAATTATTAAATATGAATAATCGTCGCACTGTTGAGTGACTGAATGTTGTTCTGTTTCAACACAGGAAACGTTTAGTTTGGTTGTTTTCTAGATAAACTGTGATTTTCAGCTTTTCACATTATTCATGTCTCATTTTTACATTTATTTAAAAACAATAATAAGTAAATGAATAAAAACAAAAGTAATTGTTCATGTGTTTGACCAACTCTGAACCAAAGTTTTCCTCACTTACATGAGGATCAACAATGTGTTATAAATGTTTAGATGTATATATTAAAAATATCAGTATGGGTTTTAGATTTAAAATAAATAAAGTCAAAGCCTTTATGTCTCAAAACAGGTTTTTATTGTGTTTCATAGAAGAAAAATAAAACCTTTATTACAATTAGCTAAATTTTCTGTTAGACCAGTGGCATTGGAGGTAATAAATTAAATAATCCCAGTTAGTCTCTACATACTGTACGTCACTGACATTAGCAGAATTCACTCTTTTACACCAACAGCAAAAAAGCTTTGCTCTCGTCCTTCTTTTAATGTCCTCCCTAACTTATTTTCCTTAAAGTCTGGATTATCATAACCTACAGTATGGAGGGCTGAGGTGTGTTCCATAAAGGAGGTTTAACAAACTCTGAGTCTATCCATTAACTCTAGGTCAACATACCCTCCATGGTAAACTCTGTGTATCTGATTCATTACAGCTGGTATGAAGTGGATCAATCAACCCTGAGTATGTAAACCTTGGGTTACTGACGTGCACGTGATAAAAAGCCATCATCAATGGATCAGAGATTACTCAAACTGCCATGACAACCAAACAGAATAGAGTGATTTATTCACCCTGATGGTGAAATAAGTCGTTGTTTGATGAATATGATCCTGTTCTAAAGGTGTGTTCAGTCTTCAGTGATTATAGTGATTAAATCACCTGTAATTAGTCACACTTTATGATCACTTCATCACTTTATCTCTTCAGTGACGTGACGAGTGGAGAATAATAATAATAATAAAATGTGTCTGAGCAGACGTGTCAGCATCATAGGATGTCTGTATAGAGAGTCCTCCTGTTACACTGGATATAAACACAGTGACTGATGCTTCATATCTAATCTATATCTTAATTTAAATGATCATCTCCTCCTTTATAATATCTACAGGTTTGTATTCAGTGAACTTTACTACAGACGTCAGTAGATGTTTTAATGTAGATCAACCTCTCAGTGTGTTTCACTAAATGATCTACATCTACAATGTTAGAAAGAAAACTACCGTTATCACAAAAACAAAAAAATAAAACCATAAATCAGCACAACTTTAGTAATGATGTGAACACGTCTGTGGTGTGTGATGTCACTAACGTGTTTCAGAGAAAAGTGTTAAGGTTTATTAAAGTGTTCAGGTGGGCGGAGCCAGGTAGAAACCCAGGGTTTCTTTGATAAAACCTGTCAGTGACCAGGTTTAGTTCATGGACAATGTTGCCATGGTGACATACTCAGAGAAGATCATACCTCAGTTCATGGAATACCCCTATGGTGATGATCACATCAAGATAAAATATTAAAAAGTATTATTACTCATAATAAAACAATGTGAAGGGCAAAAGGTTCCTGATTTATTCAACTTTGTAACATACAAGACAAAAGGCAGAAACAAACACAATGGTTCCTGTATGAGGAGCAGTCATTCTGTTATTTGATTAAAGTTACACTTGAGTTTATCCATAAAGTCCATCCTAGAATATGATGATGTAAACTTATTAACTCTTCCTGGAAACAATAGCTCCACTATTATTACACCCCATTAGTGGGCGTGACTTATTTCAAACTCAAACCCCCAGACACAAATTAACACTTAGTGTAACAACATCACACACACACAACCCCGACTCCTTCATATCCTTTTCTAAAAACACTCCTCACACACTGATACTGGGACTATTGCACCATCAGGCTTGGAAACTGACATCAGAATTTAAAGGAATTTGAAGGGGAGGAGTCTGTGAACACATTCAGATATAAACACATAGATGGGTTGAAAAAGTCATTTTACTTTGTAACACACACACACACACACACACACACACACACACACACAAAGATAGAGTAAACTACATCCAGCTGAAACATGTCTGTAAATAAAATGTCGTTTATGAAAACATGAAAACATGTCGTGTGTGTGTGTGTGTGTGTGTGTGTGTGTGTGTGTAGAGGTCACATGGAGATGGTGTGAAGTAAGTGAAAGCAGATGACATTCCACTGTGTGTGTGTGTGTATTCCTTTGCCTCTGTGTGTGTGTGTGGAGCAAACGTCCAGACAACGTACGAAAAAGACGTTGTATAAACTTTCATTCTGTCAAAGACGCCATTACGTCATTTTAACGTTGTTTTAACGTCGGTCTGCTCAGTGTGAGAGAACATACTGTACTTTCCCACTGTGCAGTAAACACAACGTACCCAGGAATCATATGTATGAGAAGAAGCGTACATTAGACACATCTATTTATAATATGTACATTAAAGTACATTTTTCTGCTGCTCTGTGGGAAAATTCATTCTCGCGGACTTTGGTAAAACTTTGTAATTTTTTGGGACTGACGTCAGAACAGAAGTGACGTCACAGGCTACGATTGGGGACAGTCAGTAGGAGGTGGACTGCTGCCATCTAGTGGCATCATTAAAAAACATTCAATATCTGATATATGAGCCCAAATACAATATATATATATATATATATATATATATATATATATATATATATATATATTTGTTATAATTAAGAAACGTAAAATGGAAAAAAAATCAAAAATTAATGAAATAAATACAGTTAAAAATACTAAATAGTTGGGGTTTTTTAAAATTTATTTTGATTACACGCAGCTAGTTTAGAATATTGCTAAATTTGACCAAATGTTTCTTTATAGCAATGGATTAATAGTTGGATTGATGATGGTCAGAAACCCCTGGAATATTCGCGTCCAAACAGGAGAGTAACTTCCTCTAGTTTATTATTATTATTATTATTATTATTATTATTATTATTATTATTATTATTATTATTATTATTATTATTATTATGCAGTAACATGACTTCCTCCTCTTTGGTCTCATGTTTCACAGCTCGGGGAGGGGTGGGGGCGGGGTCTCGCCGCGCGCTGAGCAGTGATTGGCTGATCGGGACACGTCAGCACTGATGAACATATGACTGTTGCTTCCTGTTGAGAAGAACACACGACTCTGCTCCTCCTGTTGGGTGAGTTTAACACACTTTAATAGAGTTTATTACACTTTAATAGAGTTTATTACACTTTAATAGAGTTTATTACACTTTAATAGAGTTTATTACACTTTAATAGAGTTTATTACACTTTAATAGAGTTTATTACACTTTAATAGAGTTTATTACACTTTAATAGAGTTTATTACACTTTAATAGAGTTTAACACACTTTAATAGAGTTTATTACACTTTAATAGAGTTTATTACACTTTAATAGAGTTTAACACACTTTAATAGAGTTTATTACACTTTAATAGAGTTTATTACACTTTAATAGAGTTTATTACACTTTAATAGCGGTAAAGGCCGTGATGTGGAGAACAAACTCTAACTTTTAAACTTCCTGAAAGGCTCGAGCTGTCAATCACCGCGGGAAGGAACGGGACCGCTCGAGCTCGTTAGGATGAGGACACGCGCACTGAGCGGAAGTGTTTGAAGTCTCCAGGACCAGGACCAGGACCAGGACCATGAGGTTCAGGCTGCTCAGGAGGAACTTTGTTCTTCTTCTGGTAGTTTCCTTCATCGTGGGAACCCTGCTGCTCTCCACGCGCGTGTTTTTAGTGTCTCGCGGTGACGTAGGAGAAGGGGGCGGGGCTCTGGTGGAGCAGGTAAACCCTGGTAACGTTCAGGGTTCTGTAAAGTTCAGTTTTGGCTCCGTGGCCCAGCTCAGCCAGTCTGTGTTTGCCTCCAACTATCACCAACACGTGCTGAATGCTGAGATGTTCCCTGGAGACCCAGAGCTGGTTCTGGTGGTCCAGGTCCACAACAGGCCCGCATACCTCAGGTTGCTGATCAGGTCCCTGGAGAAGGCAGCAGAGGTCCAGCGCTTCCTGCTGATCTTCAGCCATGACTACGTCACAGAGGAGATGAACTCTGTGGTCCAGGGGATCAGGTTCTGTAAGGTTCTACAGATCTACTTCCCGTTCAGCACTCAGCTGTTTCCCAGTTCATTTCCTGGACCGGATCCACGTGACTGCCCCCGGGACGCGTCCAAGGACGAGGCCGTGAGAACAGGATGTGTGAACGCAGCGTACCCGGACTCCTACGGACACTACCGGGAGGCCCAGGTCACGCAGACCAAACACCACTGGTGGTGGAAGCTGCACTTTGTGTTTGAACGGGTGGGGGCCCTGCAGGGCTATGGGGGGCCCCTGGTCCTCCTGGAGGAGGACAACTACATCCTCCCAGACTTCTTCCACTTTTATAAAACCATGGTGGCCTTCAGGGAGAAGAGCTGCCCTGACTGTGACCTGCTGGCTCTGGGGAATCACAGAGGCCCCACCCACTTTTCCACATCCACCAACCAGGTGTCGACCAGCAGTTGGATGTCCACCAAACACAACCTGGGCTTGGCCGTGTCCAGAGAGCTTTACTACAAACTGATGAGCTGCAGCAACGCCTTCTGCACATACGACGACTACAACTGGGACTGGACCCTGCAGCACCTGTCGGGGACCTGCATCCCTAAGGTTCTAAAGGTTCTGGGGGCCGAGGGGACCCGGGTGCTCCACACGGGGGACTGTGGGCTCCATCAGAAGAATGACTGCAGGCCAGAGCTGGCCTCTCAGAAGGTAGAGGAGGAGCTGGAAAAGGTCAAGGATGGGTTGTTCCCCTCGGTTCTGGTTCTCCACTCTGAGGAACCCCCCGAACACAAAGCACACATAAAGAACGGGGGGTGGGGGGACGTCAGGGACCACGTTCTGTGTAACAACTACGCCAAACGCCTTTAAACGCCATTTTTCCACCTGTAAACCAGTGCATCTTTAACTTTTATGAGTGTTTCCACTTTGAACAAAGGTGAACTTTAACCCCCCCCCCCCCCAAATAATCCTGACAAATTACATATTTCCATATTTAGTTCAGGGGTCAAATATGGACCAGTTTGATCTCAAGAGGACCACATATTTTTTGTTGGAAAGTACTTTCAATATTTTTGTTCTCTAGTTTACACTTCTACGTATCAATAAAATACTAAATATGTAAAAAACCAATAATATTCTATCTCATATCAGTCCTAACAGGATTGTCACTTTAAATTTCCTAGATTTTGTGTCAATTTCATACTATGCAGTAATGTGATAAATTTGTTGAATTTTGAGTTTTTTTTAACAGATTAACACTAAAAATGACAGAGTTGAGTTTTATTTACACAATGATTTAGGTTTTCTCTGTCATTTTTACTTCCTCCAGCAGGGCAAATTGGATGCTCCAAAGGGCCAGATTTGGCCCCTGGGCCATGAGTTTGACACACGTAACGTCAATGTTTGATGAATAAATTAAAACTCAAAAACTAAATTAAACTAATCACGTGCAATAAAAACTAAAAGTTAATGAGTCAAAAATACAGGAAATAAACAGTGTTTACAATCTGTGACAAAAACGGAACATTTTACATCATTATCTTTACATTTAGTTCCTGCTCCATATATCAATCATTTAATGCTGTTTTTATTTCTTCTACATTATAAGTTCTCATTACTTCTTTCTTTGTGTGTAGGCGGTTTGGGCGGGGTGCGCCCCACACTTTGAGAAGCACTGGCGTAAACTCAGACACACCATCAGCTGGAAATTCATGTTCAAAAACAATAAGAACAGTTTGAAATTGTGTTTTTTACGTTTGTCTGACGCCATCTTTGTTTTTCTTCTTTTCACCAAAGTTGCACTTGTGCCAAAGCGTGTTTTTCTTTCTGTCGCCACAAGCTGTGACATGTGGTTTCATTCCACCTGACGTGTGTTTTCATTAACACATGAGGGAGTTCCCTACACACTAAACCTGCCCCTGTTGCATTGTGGGTACGACTTTTACATAAAGATGAAAATATGCTTTGATTGTAAATGTAAAAGTACGACAGGGACGATGTGGTTTGTTTCTTCTTTTTGCCACGTTATGAGTATTTTTCACTGTTGCAACATCACAGACTGTGTGGTCTGTAAACTGGGGAGGGGGGTGGGGTGTATATTAGCTCCTCTGATTGGCTAGAAAAGTGGCTTTTGGAACCTGGAGTTTGCAACATTAATGACTTTTTTTTTTCTCTATATTTGCACCTTTTGCTTTTATGTTTAAATTCAAGTTAAATCTAAATGAAAGCACATTTTTTTCCTCTTTCTAAAAAAGATGATTTGTAAGAAATGTTTTGTTTTGAAGTAAACCAAATGTGCCTTTTTGTAAAACATTGTTTATGCTGTTGTTGAAATGTCTTTTAATTGCGTAAAATTCAGGGAAATTTATAAAATCCAAAAGTTTGACTTAATGCTTTAAACCAATCTCTGGTTTAAGCAGATGTTCATACAGATGTGCCTTCATGGGAATTTTTTTTTTTGAATAATCTTGTTTTTGATGCTGATAATCAACCTTAACTTTGGAGCGTGATGAATGTGACGATGGATGTTTGGGACTCAGGTTCTATACCTTCACCTACTTTGTGTTTTATGTTCTGATCACTTGAAGTAGCTGTTCCTGGTTCATTCTAAATGATTTCTAAGAACAGTCACATGATTTTTTTTATTTATTTTTTGATTACATTTAATAATAAATCACATTTTGCATTCTGGATTTGTCCTTTTTCCTGAAGTTTTAAAGAGAATTATTGGTAATGCTTTGGTAAAATTAGAAAACAGTTGTAATGGCTCAGGAGAATAAAAATAAAAAAAACACTTCTTTTCAATGTGAGGATGTGAATATTTTCTGTTTCTTAGTTAGAAATCTTACTTCCCACGTGAGAAAAATCACCAAAGTTAACATAAAAATCCAGTTCATCCCAGATTACATCAGCTGTGAAATCAGGCCAATCCTCCTCTAAAGTTCAATATTCAGAAAATTCACAACAAATCAATCACATGTTCTACTGATTTGTAACATTTACCTAAGTGTAGCCCCAACACTGAAGAAACTTTACTACATTTAAACCTATAGTAAATTATGAAGTCCATCACTGTGTTTTGATCAGAAAGTCAGAAGAATCCAGTTAGAATATGGAAATTAGCCGTAGTGAAGGATAAAGGCCAGTTGGTGGCGGTAGTGTCATAAGGGTGCACTGTATGAAAAGCTCGTCGAAGAAGAAAAAAAGCGGATGACGTAAGCGCTAGCTCTCATTGGTCAGTTTCACGTCTCTGTTTATTTCCGGAAACTGTTTTCAGTGTCACAACCATCAAGCTAACGTCTTATATTCAGCTGCTGGAGGTAAATAATGATTATATACGATACTTTTTAAGCATCACGTCTCATTTTCTATGCGCTAGCTAAAGCTGTATGTGTTATAGTGTGAAGAAACAGTTCCTTTAGAGCTTCAGTCACACTGTTAGCCGTTAGCTGTTAGCTCTCGATAGCAAACGTAATGTATATTTTGTTCATGTGATTAAAAAAAAACAATATTTGTGCTTGGTAGCAGAAAATGTACAAGTTAGATATTAATGTTTTAGTATGCATTTAGCTCCTGGAGTGACGTTCAAGTGCGAGATAGCTCGGGAGGGTGATGTAAGCTAATGTTTGCTAATGGGAAATAACAGTGTTAAGATGAGACTTCCGGACGTGTGTGTGTGTGCGCGTGTGTGTAGGATGGCTCACTGGTTCCACAGAAACCCTCTAAAGGCCACAGCTCCAGTGTCCTTTAACTTCTACGGAGTGGCTGGAAGTCCTGCTGCAAATAAGATCTGCAAGTAAGTCTGATCCCCATCAGCTCCATTAGACAGTGGCTCTGGCACCAGAGGATCATAGAGATTGGATTTAGAGAAAAATACAAATTCCTATTATTTTATTTAAATTGTCAATATTTATTTTTTTTTTATTATAAATTGAAACAAAGATCAGATTTTTTCTAACATTCCCACATGCAATTATGTACCAATGAAAATAACTACTAACTATGGACTAACACCACGGCCCTCTGTGCAAACTTGATGTTTGTAAATGTCTTACTTCTCTAATGACCTTTAAATGCTAGTTGTTGGTTCTCAGCCTCACATGATGAATCCATTGTTTTCTCTCTGTGTTCAGTGACCTGAGGATGAGCAGGTCTCGACTCCTGGAGATGTTCACAGATTCCACCTGTACCCCAGAGATCATGAAGAATGCCACCGATGTTTACTTCGCCCTCCTCCAAGGTAGCGTTATTATCATATTCAGCCACTGTCAGCACATGTTCATTTAATATTTAATATCAAATGATATAAAATCACACATTTCACTATATTATTCCTCCTAAACCCTGATTTCATTTTATTTTCTCTGTAAAGGAGAAGTCAGATGTGTTTATTTGTTGTTTACGGTATGTTTTTATTATTATATACTTTTTTAATGAAATAGAAATGTGAACCAAATGAGTATCTTTAAATAATCCAGATATCCTGTTAATCAATATTCACTTTAAATCATTACTGTAGAAACAAAAAGAGCTGCAAAAATGAAAATGTTAGAGGTGCTTTTCCTTGTTTGTAAGTTTAAAATGTGTGTTTATTGTTTCATTGCAATAATAAAACGTGCATAGCTTTTGTAAAAAATAAATAAATAAAAGATATATAGCGTAGATCTTTGATAGCGTGTGCAGACAAGGTAAAAATAAATAAAATAAAAAGATCAATTGTGTTGTTGTTTTTTATTTATTTCATTTATTCTGAATAAAATAAACTGTTTTTCTTGATGTTTTTCTCCTAACATTGTGTACGTGTATGTTTTCTGTATTTATTTCCTTTGCTCTAACCAGCTGCTTCTCTTTTACAAACACTGGCTACAAATGTTTAGGCTTCATTGTTTCTTTGGATGGAACTACACAGGACAACAAGATGAGGTTCATTCAGAACTTTAAATGGACGGACACTTTACTGGGAAACACCCCGAGGTAAAACCCTGAACTTGGCAGTGGGTCAAAATGCAAAGCACAGAAAAGTACCATATTAGTCTGTTATGTATAAATGAACATGTTTATTGATGTTTGCTTCCAGTCGACCAATCCCAGTGTCTGTCTGTACAATAATGAACCTAATCCAGTGTCTGTCTGCAGTGCCCAGCAGGATGCAGTGTTTGAGCTGGTCTCCATGGCCTTCAACGTGGCCATCTGGTACACCAAGTATGCCTCCAGACTAGCAGGGAAGGAGAAGTAGGTGCTTTTTCTGGGAGAATCAATGCATTCATTTATTTTTCTCACAATGTGGAGTTTAAGGAACTTTAAAGTTCTTGTGGCACTGTCAAACATGATAGTTTTATCAAAAAATACAGTGTCCAACCATCATTTTAATATATGGCACACATTGCTAAATGTTTGTAGTGAAAAATTCTCACCAGGAGATTTTCACCACGTGTGGGGAGCGCTTGGTGCACATGCCCTCTAAAACACTACTTTCAGAATTTGTGACGTAAAGCTAAAGTTTTTAATTTTTGTTCCAGCCCCAACTCATGAATTGAATATTTTTCTCTTGTTTTATTGAGTTGATTGTTTTTGTTTAGATTATGAAACACACTGTTTATATTGGACGGAGATTATGGGTTACAAAGAGGAGGATGCACTCAGGCAACATCAGGGGCAGCTAAGTGACTGTAGGGGTCCTCAGGCGAAGGCAGGGCATCCAAGCAGATTGCCTGTATTAGACTATAACTGCTCCCAAAGTTGTTTCCTGTTTGACAGATAAAAGCCACGTCCAGTTGATGATAACCAGAATTTTATTCTTCAGTTTCTCCCAGAACAGTTTGGTTTCCCACCATGAAAAACTCAAGCAGAAAACCTCATAAATATATAAAAACATAAACCAACATTAAACATCTTCTTATATTACCGTCTCCTAGTCCATAGTTCAGTGAACTCTTCTGAGCCCCAGTCAACACACGTGCACGTGCTAATCACCACACACAGTCAATAGAACAGTCAAAAAATTAAAGACAGTGGATTCTACAACTTAAATGACCAATAATACAAAGAAAATAAATATACTTCATGGCTGATATATGTGTTTCTTGGTTATTCAGAATAAAAAGAGTTACAACAACCTGTGCACGCCTGGAAGTCCCTATGAGTCCAAGTGTGCAACAATTATTATGATGGTATCGATTTAAAAAAAAAAAAGGAGAAATCACAGCATTGGGGCTGGGCTAGAGTGAACCATGGTGCTGATGTCAGCCTGTGGAATCAGCTTCTGTTTTTTACGTATCTGTGACTTGACTTCCCCCTACATCACACCATCACATGATTCATAATGGCACTTAATCATGATGAATTCTGACTATGCAGTGTGAATATTTGATGTCATTTCCAAAATAAACCCAGGTTGTTTCAGCTTACCAGGAGGACTTTGAATCACTGCTGATGGTTGTTTTTGTTTCAGTGTAACCGAGGCTGAGGCTAAAGATGTTCACCGAAGTTTAAAGGTCGCTGCGGGAATTTTCAAAAACCTGAAGGTAAAAACTAGGAAGTTCAGGCAATTTTTCTACATCTTTTCTTTTTTAAATTAAGCTTTGACATTTAGTGTCCTATCGTATGTCCGTAGTTCAGTACATTTCAAATGTTACATGTTCCAGTTTTAAATGGTCTTTCTTGTGTTATAAACCTGTTTGTTCTGCATCAGGAGGTCCACATCCCACGCCTCATCACCCCGGCTGAGAAGGGCAAAGACTTGGAGACCAGAGTGTTGGACACTTACCTTGTCCAGTGTCAAGCTGAAGCACAGGAAGGTAACGCTCTGCTTCTTTTAAAGCCAAAAAGTTGGTTTCCAACAGTTTGTCCTCCACATGTTGCTGTGTTTAGCATGTGTCCATTGTTCTATGAATCTGTGATAACCACATTTATTTATTCATCTGAATAATATCCACTGTTATCCAGGAACGTTTATTATTATTATTATAATCATCTTAAAGATGGAAATCCTGGTTTTAATCACTAATAAAATGGTTCAGTGACCAAAAACGGTGGAAAAGGAGGTGAAATGGGATTTTAAAAACCATAGAAAATGGTTAAAAGTTGTAAATTAGAGTGGATAAAAACAGACAGAAAAAGTGGTAAAAAGGTTCAAAGTGTCAATATTGGAACAATTAGTTTAAACTGTAAATAATGGGCATGACAAATGGTGAATGTCGTTAAACTGGCAAAAATAATCATGAAATCTGGTGAAAACAGGTTAAAAGTGACAATAATGGGTCAACATATGTGACATTAGGTGGAAAAGTGGTAGAAAGGGTTTATAAGTGCTGAACATGTCTGGAAAGTGGAAAAATGTGTAGAAAAGTCATTAAAATGTGATGTAGAAGTGTCAGAAATGGGAGAAATGTAGCAAAAATATGGCAAGAAAAAGTGATGAAAATAGGTTTAAATATGGTATTAAAAACCTGTTTTGAAAAAGGGTAAAAAATGTATTCTTAGTTTGTTGAAGGCATCTGCCCCCCTCCCAGTATTTCTTGACCCCAAATAGGGTCCTGACCCCAAGGTTGAGAAAGCCCTGATGTAGTGTGTGTGCCTGTGTCTTAAAGTGACCATAGCCCGAGCCATTGAACTGAAACACAACGCGGCGCTCATTGCAGCTCTGGCCTTTGAGACGGCTAACTTCTATCAGAAAGCTGGTCAGTGTTTGTCTAGTTAACTATTCAGAATGAAGTGCTTCCTGTTGGGTAAAGCCTCACTGTGTCCCTGCCCCTTCCCTCAGACCACACGTTGAACACCTTAGAGCCTGAGTGCAGCACGAAGTGGAGGAAGTACCTGCAGCTGAAGCAGCACTTCTACATGGCTTATGTACGTATGTACCACATGATACGACGTGATACGACCACCGGCTGCAGCTGGGCCTGTTTTCTCACACTGTGCTGTGTTCTGTAGGCGTACTGCTACCATGGACAGACTCTACTGGCCAGTGACAAGTGTGGGGAGGCCATCAGGTCCCTGCAGGAGGCCGAGAAACGTACGTAGCACATTAGCTGTTGTTATTATGATGGAAACGTGTGACATTTCTATTTAAAATATGTGATGAGCTCAAGATGTTTCAGCAAATATTCCACACACTTTGGTCTGAAATAATTCAGATTTTTTTAACCATTGGTCTCTTAATTATTCAATATAAACACTGTAAATGTTTAGTTTGATCTGATCAATACTTTACAGATATGGATAATGTAGTGAGGGGGTGTGCCCTTATTTATCGTCCATTTTCATCTTCCAATATGTCTGTAACTCCATCACATAGAAAGGTAAATATGGTATAGTAATAAGCTCCACCCACTCTCTCAGAATATAGAAATAGATCTGCTATACATCCTATCTGGTGGACATGTCAGCTCCTCTAAATAGTCACAAAGTCAGTGTGTGTTTGGGTCTGGAACATGTTTGGGTCTGGAACATGTTTGGGTCTTCAGTAAACTACTTAGCATATGTCTCAGCTCCCTGTCATGTGATCAGCTTAGAGCTATGAACATAGACTGTTTACATCACTAACTTTTAACTACATTCATTGCTCCATCACTGCATGTGGGAATGTTAGAAAAAATCTGATCTGTTTTAATTTATAGCATAAAGGTTAATTTTTCTATGGATTTGAAACTATTTTTATTTATGTGACTTTTTCATTTTTATTTTGGACCCAAACTTTGAGTTATTTCACCACTGGTAATTATTTTTAATCCTTTATATGAGCTTATTGTAGCTTAGCTCTGTGTCTGATAATCATTTATTATTTATTAGTTTTTCACTAGTGACATGAAAAACATAAAAACCTCTGCATCAGATACACATTTATTTTTGAAAACATATTTAGTATGAACACATTTGTCATGTTTTATATTTTGAGGGTGATTATGGACAGAAAACACATACCCCCCTCACTTATTCACCCCTGTGTGTGTTACTGTGTGTGTTACTGTGTGTGTGTTACTGTGTGTGTTACTGTGTGTGTGTTACTGTGTGTGTGTTACTGTGTGTGTGTGTGTGTGTGTGTGTGTGTGTGTGTTACTGTGTGTGTGTGTGTTACTGTGTGTGTGTGTGTTACTGTGTGTGTGTTACTGTGTGTGTGTTACTGTGTGTGTGTGTGTGTTACTGTGTGTGTGTTACTGTGTGTGTGTTACTGTGTGTGTGTGTGTTACTGTGTGTGTGTGTGTTACTGTGTGTGTGTGTGTGTGTGTGTTACTGTGTGTGTGTGTGTTACTGTGTGTGTGTGTGTTACTGTGTGTGTGTTACTGTGTGTGTGTGTGTTACTGTGTGTGTGTGTGTTACTGTGTGTGTGTGTGTTACTGTGTGTGTGTGTGTTACTGTGTGTGTGTGTGTTACTGTGTGTGTGTGTTACTGTGTGTGTGTTACTGTGTGTGTTACTGTGTGTTACTGTGTGTGTGTGTAGTGTATGCCAGTGCTGAAGCTCTGTGTAAAGACTACCGTCAGACTAAAGGTCCAGGAACTACAGCCAAACCCTCGGAGCAGCTGTTCTTCCTCAAACTTGGCGGCCTCATTAAAAACACTCTGGAGAAATGCCAGCGAGAAAACGGCTTCATGTGAGTGAGTCAGAGAGGACCAACACACACACACACACACACACACACACACACACACACCCGCACACACACACACACACACACACACACACACACACACACACACACACACACACACACACTTTATATCAGCCTGAGAAACACTCGTCACATTTACATCCTGTAGGTTTACTCCCAGTTCTGTTTAAAGGTATTTTTTTTAATTTTAGTTCATTACACATTTCTAATTCCCTGTCCAGCTTTAATCTTTGTTTATAATGAGCTATAACAGTAATTAACTATAAACAGAGGATGTTATAACCAGTGTTTAATGTGTAAATCATCAGATGCTGGAACACAGACCACATGTTGTTCAGGCACTAAAGACAGAGACTTAAATGTCATGAAATACCTTTTATAAAGCAGCCTTTGCTAAC
>NC_041066.1:25398118-25558283 GCF_900634775.1 Gouania willdenowi
ACAAAAAACAACTAAATCACCCAAAATAAAAAGTTAAGGCTATAGCAGCTTTTTTTCAAAAATTCCAAAAAAAAAATTGAGTTAGGACCATCATTAGACCCTAAAAACTACTGCAAATATAATGCACATACTTAAACTGGGCTAAAAAGGCAGTAAGGCACAAAAAATGACAAAAAACAAAAATCACCCAAAATAAAAGTAAGGCTATAGCAAGGCATTTTTTTCAAAAAAATTCCCAAAAAAAAAAATTGAGTTAGGACCATAATCAGACCCTAAAATCTACTGCAAATATAATGCACATACTTAAACGAGGCTAAAAAGGCAGTAAGAAATAAAAAATGACAAAAAACAAAAATCACCCAAAATAAAAAGTAAGGCATATTTTTTCAAAAATTTCCAAAAAAAAAAATTGAGTTAGGACCATCATTAGACCCTAAAAACTACTGCAAATATAATGCACATACTTAAAAAGGGCTAAATAAGCAGTAAGGCACAAAAAATGACAAAAAACAAAAATCACCCAAAATAAAAAGTAAGGCTATAGCAAGGCATTTTTTTCAAAAAAATTCCAAAAAAAAAAATTGAGTTAGGACCATCATCAGACCCTAAAAACTACTGCAAATATAATGCACATACTTAAACTGGGCTAAAAAGGCAGTAAGACACAAAAAATGACAAAAAACAAAAATCACCCAAAATAAAAAGTAAGGCTATAGCAAGGCATTTTTTTCAAAAAAATTCCAAAAAAAAAAATTGAGTTAGGACCATCATCAGACCCTAAAAACTACTGCAAATATAATGCACATACTTAAACTGGGCTAAAAAGGCAGTAAGACACAAAAAATGACAAAAAACAAAAATCACCCAAAATAAAAAGTAAGGCTATAGCAAGGCATTTTTTTCAAAAAAATTCCAAAAAAAAAAAATTGAGTTAGGACCATCATTAGACCCTAAAAACTACTGCAAATATAATGCACATACTTAAACGGGCTAAAAAGGCAGTAAGACACAAAAATGACAAAAAACAAAAATCACCCAAAATAAAAAGTAAGGCTATAGCAAGGCATTTTTTTCAAAAAAATTCCAAAAAAAAAAATTGAGTTAGGACCATCATCAGACCCTAAAAACTACTGCAAATATAATGCACATACTTAAACGGGGCTAAATAAGCAGTAAGGCACAAAAAATGACAAAAAACTAAAATCACCCAAAATAAAAAGTAAGGCTATAGCAAGGCATTTTTTTCAAAAAAATTCCAAAAAAAAAAAATTGAGTTTGGACCATCATTAGACCCTAAAAACTACTGCAAATATAATGCACATACTTAAAACGGGCTAAATAAGCAGTAAGGCACAAAAAATGACAAAAAACAAAAATCACCCAAAATAAAAAGTAAGGCTATAGCAAGGCATTTTTTTCAAAAAAATTCCAAAAAAAAAAATTGAGATAGGACCATCATTAGACCCTAAAAACTACTGCAAATATAATGCACATACTTAAAAAGGGCTAAATAAGCAGTAAGGCACAAAAAATGACAAAAAACAAAAAAAAATAAAAAGTAAGGCTATGGCAAGACATTTTTTTCAAAAAAATTCAAAAAAAAAAAATTGAGTTTGGACCATCATTAGACCCTAAAAACTACTGCAAATATAATGCACATACTTAAAAAGGGCTAAATAAGCAGTCAGGCACAAAAAATTACAAAAAACAAAAATCACCCAAAATAAAAAGTAAGGCTATAGCAAGGCATTTTTTTCAAAAAAATTCCAAAAAAAAAAATTGAGTTAGGACCATCATTAGACCCTAAAAACTACTGCAAATATAATGCACATACTTAAACTGGGCTAAAAAGGCAAAAAAAAAAAAAATGACAAAAAACAAAAAAAAATAAAAAGTAAGGCTATAGCAAGGCATTTTTTTCAAAAAAATTCCAAAAAAAAAAATTGAGTTAGGACCATCATTAGACCCTAAAAACTACTGCAAATATAATGCACATACTTAAACTGGGCTAAAAAGGCAGTAAGGCACAAAAAATGACAAAAAACAAAAATCACCCAAAATAAAAAGTAAGGCTATAGCAAGGCATTTTTTTCAAAAAAATTCCAAAAAAAAAAATTGAGTTAGGACCATCATCAGACCCTAAAAACTACTGCAAATATAATGCACATACTTAAACTGGGCTAAAAAGGCAGTAAGACACAAAAAATGACAAAAAACAAAAATCACCCAAAATAAAAAGTAAGGCTATAGCAAGGCATTTTTTTCAAAAAAATTCCAAAAAAAAAAATTGAGTTAGGACCATCATCAGACCCTAAAAACTACTGCAAATATAATGCACATACTTAAACTGGGCTAAAAAGGCAGTAAGACACAAAAATGACAAAAAACAAAAATCACCCAAAATAAAAAGTAAGGCTATAGCAAGGCATTTTTTTCAAAAAAAATTCCAAAAAAAAAAAATTGAGTTAGGACCATCATCAGACCCTAAAACTACTGCAAATATAATGCACATACTTAAACGAGGCTAAAAAGGCAGTAAGACACAAAAAATGACAAAAAACAAAAATCACCCAAAATAAAAAGTAAGGCTATAGCAAGGCATTTTTTTCAAAAAAAATTCCAAAAAAAAAAATTGAGTTAGGACCATCATCAGACCCTAAAAACTACTGCAAATATAATGCACATACTTAAACTGGGCTAAAAAGGCAGTAAGACACAAAAAATGACAAAAAACAAAAATCACCCAAAATAAAAAGTAAGGCTATAGCAAGGCATTTTTTCAAAAAAATTCCAAAAAAAAAAATTGAGTTAGGACCATCATCAGACCCTAAAAACTACTGCAAATATAATGCACATACTTAAACTGGGCTAAAAAGGCAGTAAGACACAAAAAATGACAAAAAACAAAAATCACCCAAAATAAAAAGTAAGGCTATAGCAAGGCATTTTTTTCAAAAAAATTCCAAAAAAAAAAAATTGAGTTAGGACCATCATCAGACCCTAAAAACTACTGCAAATATAATGCACATACTTAAACTGGGCTAAAAAGGCAGTAAGACACAAAAAATGACAAAAAACAAAAATCACCCAAAATAAAAAGTAAGGCTATAGCAAGGCATTTTTTTCAAAAAATTCCAAAAAAAAAAAATTGAGTTAGGACCATCATCAGACCCTAAAAACTACTGCAAATATAATGCACATACTTAAACTGGGCTAAAAAGGCAGTAAAGCACAAAAAATGACAAAAAACAAAAATCACCCAAAATAAAAAGTAAGGCTATAGCAAGGCATTTTTTTCAAAAAAATTCCAAAAAAAAAAATTGAGTTAGGACCATCATCAGACCCTAAAAACTACTGCAAATATAATGCACATACTTAAACAGGGCAAAAAGAGCAGTAAGACACAAAAAACTACACAAACAAAAATCACCCAAAATAAAAAGTAAGGCTATAACAAGGCATTTTTTTTCAAAAAAATTCCAAAAAAAAAAATTGAGATAGGACCATCATTAGACCCTAAAAACTACTGCAAATATAATGCACATACTTAAAAAGGGCTAAATAAGCAGTAAGGCACAAAAAATGACAAAAAACAAAAAAAAATAAAAAGTAAGGCTATGGCAAGAGCATTTTTTCAAAAAAATTCAAAAAAAAAAAATTGAGTTTGGACCATCATTAGACCCTAAAAACTACTGCAAATATAATGCACATACTTAAAAAGGGCTAAATAAGCAGTAAGGCACAAAAAATGACAAAAAACAAAAATCACCCAAAATAAAAAGTAAGGCTATAGCAAGGCATTTTTTTCAAAAAAATTCCAAAAAAAAAAATTGAGTTAGGACCATCATTAGACCCTAAAAACTACTGCAAATATAATGCACATACTTAAACTGGGCTAAAAAGGCAGGAAGACATTAAAAAAAAAAAAAAATGACAAAAAACAAAAACAAAATAAAAAGTAAGGCTATAGCAAGGCATTTTTTTCAAAAAAATTCCAAAAAAAAAAATTGAGTTAGGACCATCATTAGACCCTAAAAACTACTGCAAATATAATGCACATACTTAAACTGGGCTAAAAAGGCAGTAAGACACAAAAAATGACAAAAAACAAAAATCACCCAAAATAAAAAGTAAGGCTATAGCAAGGCATTTTTTTCAAAAAAAATTCCAAAAAAAAAATTGAGTTAGGACCATCATTAGACCCTAAAAACTACTGCAAATATAATGCACATACTTAAACTGGGCTAAAAAGGCTATAAGGCACAAAAAATGACAAAAAACAAAAATCACCCAAAATAAAAAGTAAGGCTATAGCAAGGCATTTTTTTCAAAAAAATTCCAAAAAAAAAAATTGAGTTAGGACCATCATCAGACCCTAAAAACTACTGCAAATATAATGCACATACTTAAACTGGGCTAAAAAGGCAGTAAGACACAAAAAATGACAAAAAACAAAAATCACCCAAAATAAAAAAGTAAGGCTATAGCAAGGCATTTTTTTCAAAAAAATTCCAAAAAAAAAAATTGAGTTAGGACCATCATTAGACCCTAAAAACTACTGCAAATATAATGCACATACTTAAACTGGGCTAAAAAGGCAGTAAGACACAAAAAATGACAAAAAACAAAAATCACCCAAAATAAAAAGTAAGGCTATAGCAAGGCATTTTTTTCAAAAAAATTCCAAAAAAAAAAATTGAGTTAGGACCATCATCAGACCCTAAAAACTACTGCAAATATAATGCACATACTTAAACGGGGCTAAAAAGGCAGTAAGGCACAAAAAATGACAAAAAACAAAAATCACCCAAAATAAAAAGTAAGGCTATAGCAAGGCATTTTTTTCAAAAAAATTCCAAAAAAAAAAATTGAGTTAGGACCATCATCAGACCCTAAAAACTACTGCAAATATAATGCACATACTTAAACTGGGCTAAAAAGGCAGTAAGACACAAAAAATGACAAAAAACAAAAATCACCCAAAATAAAAAGTAAGGCTATAGCAAGGCATTTTTTTCAAAAAAATTCCAAAAAAAAAATTGAGTTAGGACCATCATTAGACCCTAAAAACTACTGCAAATAGTAATGCACATACTTAAACTGGGCTAAAAAGGCAGTAAGACACAAAAAATGACAAAAAACAAAAATCACCCAAAATAAAAAGTAAGGCTATAGCAAGGCATTTTTTTCAAAAAAATTCCAAAAAAAAAAATTGAGTTAGGACCATAAATAGACCCTAAAAACTACTGCAAATATAATGCACATACTTAAACTGGGCTAAAAAGGCAGTAAGACACGAAAAATGACAAAAAACAAAAATCACCCAAAATAAAAAGTAAGGCTATAGCAAGGCATTTTTTTCAAAAAAATTCCAAAAAAAAAAATTGAGTTAGGACCATCATCAGACCCTAAAATCTACTGCAAATATAATGCACATACTTAAACGGGGCTAAAAAGGCAGTAAGAAACAAAAAATGACACAAAACTAAAATCACCCAAAATAAAAAGTAAGGCTATAGCAAGGAATTTTTTTCAAAAAAATTCCAAAAATAAAAATTGAGTTAGGACCATAATCAGACCCTAAAATCTACTGCAAATATAATGCACATACTTAAACGAGGCTAAAAAGGCAGTAAGACACAAAAAATGACAAAAAACAAAAATCACCCAAATAAAAAGTAAGGCTATAGCAAGGAATTTTTTTCAAAAAAATTCCAAAAAAAAAAATTGAGTTAGGACCATCATTAGACCCTAAAAACTACTGCAAATATAATGCACATACTTAAACTGGGCTAAAAAGGCAGTAAGACACAAAAAATGACAAAAAACAAAAATCACCCAAAAATCAAAAGTAAGGCAGATTTTTTCAAAAATTTCAAAAAAAAAAAAAATTGAGTTTGGACCATCATTAGACCCTAAAAACTACTGCAAATATAATGCACATACTTAAACGAGGCTAAAAAGGCAGTAAGAAACAAAAAATTACAAAAAACTAAAATCACCCAAAATAAAAAGTAAGGCTATAGCAAGGCATTTTTTTTCAAAAAAATTCTAAAAAAAAAAATTGAGTTAGGACCATCATTAGACCCTAAAAACTACTGCAAATATAATGCACATACTTAAACTGGGCTAAATAAGCAGTAAGGCACAAAAAATGACAAAAAACAAAAAAAATAAAAAGTAAGGCTATAGCAAGGCATTTTTTTCAAAAAAATTCCAAAAAAAAAAAATTGAGTTAGGACCATCATTAGACCCTAAAAACTACTGCAAATATAATGCACATACTTAAACTGGGCTAAAAAGGCAGTAAGGCACAAAAAATGACAAAAAACAAAAATCACCCAAAATAAAAAGTAAGGCTATAGCAAGGCATTTTTTTCAAAAAAATTCAAAAAAAAAAAATTGAGTTAGGACCATCATCAGACCCTAAAAACTACTGCAAATATAATGCACATACTTAAACTGGGCTAAATAAGCATTAAGGCACAAAAAATGACAAAAAACAAAAAAAATAAAAAGTAAGGCTATAGCAAGGCATTTTTTTCAAAAAAATTCTAAAAAAAAAAAATTGAGTTAGGACCATCATTAGACCCTAAAAACTACTGCAAATATAATGCACATACTTAAACGAGGCTAAAAAGGCAGTAAGACACAAAAAATGACAAAAAACAAAAATCACCCAAATTAAAAAAAGTAAGGCTATAGCAAGGCTTTTTTTTCCAAAAAAAATTGAGTTTGGACCATCATTAGACCCTAAAAACTACTTCAAATATAATGCACATACTTAAAAAGGGCTAAATAAGCAGTAAGGCACAAAAAATGACAAAAAACAAAAAAAATAAAAAGTAAGGCTATAGCAAGGCATTTTTTTCAAAAAAATTCAAAAAAAAAAAAATTGAGTTAGGACCATCATTAGACCCTAAAAACTACTGCAAATATAATGCACATACTTAAACGAGGCTAAAAAGGCAGTAAGGCACAAAAAATGACAAAAAACAAAAATCACCTAAAAAAAAAATTAAGGCTATAGCAAGGCATTTTTTTCAAAAAAATTCCAAAAAAAAAAAATTGAGTTAGGACCATCATTAGACCCTAAAAACTACTGCAAATATAATGCACATACTTAAACGAGGCTAAAAAGGCAGTAAGGCACAAAAAATGACAAAAAACTAAAATCACCCATAATAAAAAGTAAGGCTATGGCAAGGCATTTTTTTCAAAAAAATTCCAAAAAAAAAAATTGAGTTAGGACCATCATTAGACCCTAAAAACTACTGCAAATATAATGCACATACTTAAAAAGGGCTAAATAAGCAGTAAGGCACAAAAAATGACAAAAAACAAAAATCACCCAAAATAAAAAGGAAGGCTATAGCAAGGCATTTTTTTCAAAAAAAATTCCAAAAAAAAAAATTGAGTTAGGACCATCATTAGACCCTAAAAACTACTGCAAATATAATGCACATACTTAAAAAGGGCTAAATAAGCAGTAAGGCACAAAAAATGACAAAAAACAAAAATCACCCAAAATAAAAAGGAAGGCTATAGCAAGGCATTTTTTTCAAAAAAATTCAAAAAAAAAAAATTGAGTTAGGACCATCATTAGACCCTAAAAACTACTGCAAATATAATGCACATACTTAAACGAGGCTAAAAAGGCAGTAAGGCACAAAAAATGACAAAAAACAAAAATCACCTAAAAAAAAAATTAAGGCTATAGCAAGGCATTTTTTTCAAAAAAATTGCAAAAAAAAAAATTGAGTTAGGACCATCATTAGACCCTAAAAACTACTGCAAATATAATGCACATACTTAAACGAGGCTAAAAAGGCAGTAAGGCACAAAAAATGACAAAAACTAAAATCACACAAAATAAAAAGTAAGGCTATAGCAAGGCATTTTTTTCAAAAAAATTCCAAAAAAAAAAATTGAGTTAGGACCATCATTAGACCCTAAAAACTACTGCAAATATAATGCACATACTTAAAAAGGGCTAAATAAGCAGTAAGGCACAAAAAATGACAAAAAACAAAAATCACCCAAAATAAAAAGGAAGGCTATAGCAAGGCATTTTTTTCAAAAAAATTCCAAAAAAAAAAATTGAGTTAGGACCATCATTAGACCCTAAAAACTACTGCAAATATAATGCACATACTTAACCTGGGCTAAAAAGGCAGTAAGGCACAAAAAATGACAAAAAACAAAAATCACCCAAAAATCAAAAGTAAGGCATATTTTTTCAAAAATTTCAAAAAAAAAAAAAATTGAATTTGGACCATCATTAGACCCTAAAAACTACTGCAAATATAATGCACATACTTAAAAAGGGCTAAATAAGCAGTAAGGCACAAAAAATGACAAAAAACAAAAATCACCCAAAATAAAAAGGAAGGCTATAGCAAGGCATTTTTTTTCAAAAAAATTCTAAAAAAAAAAATTGAGTTAGGACCATCATTAGACCCTAAAAACTACTGCAAATATAATGCACATACTTAAAAAGGGCTAAATAAGCAGTAAGGCACAAAAAATGACAAAAAACAAAAATCACCCAAAATAAAAAGTAAGGCTATAGCAAGGCATTTTTTTCAAAAAAATTCCAAAAAAAAAATTGAGTTAGGACCATCATTAGACCCTATAAACTACTGCAAATATAATGCACATACTTAAAAAGGGCTAAATAAGCAGTAAGGCACAAAAAATGACAAAAAACAAAAATCACCCAAAATAAAAAGTAAGGCTATAGCAAGGCATTTTTTTTCAAAAAAATTCTAAAAAAAAAAATTGAGTTAGGACCATCATTAGACCCTATAAACTACTGCAAATATAATGCACATACTTAAAAAGGGCTAAATAAGCAGTAAGGCACAAAAAATGACAGAAACAAAAATCACCCAAAATAAAAAGTAAGGCTATAGCAAGGCATTTTTTTCAAAAAAATTCCAAAAAAAAAAATTGAGTTAGGACCATAATCGGACCCTAAAATCTACTGCAAATATAATGCACATACTTAAACTAGGCTAAAAAGGCAGTAAGAAACAAAAAATGACAAAAAACAAAAAATCACCCAAAAATCAAAAGTAAGGCATATTTTTTCAAAAATTTCAAAAAAAAAAAAAATTGAGTTTGGACCATAATTAGACCCTAAAAACTACTGCAAATATAATGCACATACTTAAAAAGGGCTAAATAAGCAGTAAGGCACAAAAAATGACAAAAAACAAAAATCACCCAAAATAAAAAGGAAGGCTATAGCAAGGCATTTTTTTTCAAAAAAATTCTAAAAAAAAAAATTGAGTTTGGACCATCATTAGACCCTAAAAACTACTGCAAATATAATGCACATACTTAAACGAGGCTAAAAAGGCAGTAAGACACAAAAAATGACAAAAAACAAAAATCACCCAAAATAAAAAGTAAGGCATATTTTTTCAAAAATTTCAAAAAAAAAAAAAAATTGAGTTAGGACCATCATTAGACCCTAAAAACTACTGCAAATATAATGCACATACTTAAACGAGGCTAAAAAGGCAGTAAGGCACAAAAAATGACAAAAAACAAAAATCACCCAAAATAAAAAGGAAGGCTATAGCAAGGCATTTTTTTCAAAAAAATTCCAAAAAAAAAAATTGAGTTAGGACCATAATCGGACCCTAAAATCTACTGCAAATATAATGCACATACTTAAACGAGGCTAAAAAGGCAGTAAGAAACAAAAAATGACAAAAAACAAAAATCACCCAAAAATCAAAAGTAAGGCATATTTTTTCAAAAATTTCAAAAAAAAAAAAAAATTGAGTTTGGACCATCATTAGACCCTAAAAACTACTGCAAATATAATGCACATACTTAAACTAGGCTAAAAAGGCAGTAAGACACAAAAAATGACAAAAAACAAAAATCACCCAAAATAAAAAGGAAGGCTATAGCAAGGCTTTTTTTTCAAAAAAATTCCAAAAAAAAAAATTGAGTTAGGACCATAATCAGACCCTAAAAACTACTGCAAATATAATGCACATACTTAAACTGGGCTAAAAAGGCAGTAAGACACAAAAAATGACAAAAAACAAAAATCACCCAAAATAAAAAGTAAGGCTATAGCAAGGCATTTTTTTCAAAAAAATTCCAAAAAAAAAAATTGAGTTAGGACCATAATCAGACCCTAAAAACTACTGCAAATATAATGCACATACTTAAACTGGGCTAAAAAGGCAGTAAGAAACAAAAAATGACAAAAAACAAAAATCACCCAAAATAAAAAGTAAGGCTATAGCAAGGCATTTTTTTCAAAAAAATTCCAAAAAAAAAAATTGAGTTAGGACCATAATCAGACCCTAAAATCTACTGCAAATATAATGCACATACTTAAACGAGGCTAAAAAGGCAGTAAGAAACAAAAAATGACAAAAAACAAAAATCACCCAAAAATCAAAAGTAAGGCATATTTTTTCAAAAATTTCAAAAAAAAAAAAAAATTGAGTTAGGACCATCATTATACCCTAAAAACTACTGCAAATATAATGCACATACTTAAACAGGGCTAAAAAAGCAGTAAGTCACAAAAAATGGCTGTTACGTGCAAGTGAACTTGACACTGTTGTGATCCTCCTCTGTTTTTTTAGCAGGCTAATCATCTGGCTGCAGCTGTGCTCACCTGGCCTCGTTACAGCCCTGCAGTAGATAAGGGCTCCATCAGCACTGAAAGGAGGTCTTCAGGACAGTCTTCAGAGGAAGTTTTGATGAGCAGTCGGGAGAGAGCTGTTTTGCATGGTGGCCTTACGTTTTGTTTGGTTCTCAGTGTGGTGGTAAGGTGTAGGGTTAGGTAAGACGAGGTACCTCTTACATTTTACACACCTAGGAATTTTGTGTCTAGAAACACTAGGTAAGTGGTTGGTGCCACCCCATGTATGTTTTGGCCTCTTCTTTAGTTAGTTAGTCAGGAGTTTAGTTTGTTCTTTTTCATATTGGAGTGAAAGAGTTTGCTAGGGCCTGGTTTGTTTTGTTGTTTTCATTTCTTTGGCACTAACCTCCCAGTCCTCACCTTCCCCACCTGGGAACTGTTTGTCCTGTTGTAACGACGAATAAAACTCTGTTAAACACTGAACTGTCTTTGCTGCTGTTTGATCGTCTGTTGCTGTCCAGGTGCCCTTTTTGAGCACTCGGGTCGTAACATCACCCAAAATAAAAAGTAAGGCTATAGCAAGGCTTTTTTTTCAAAAAAATTCCAAAAAAAAAAATTGAGTTAGGACCATAATCAGACCCTAAAAACTACTGCAAATATAATGCACATACTTAAACGAGGCTAAAAAGGCAGTAAGAAACAAAAAATTACAAAAAACTAAAATCACCCAAAATAAAAAGTAAGGCTATAGCAAGGCTTTTTTTTCAAAAAAATTCCAAAAAAAAAAATTGAGTTAGGACCATCATTAGACCCTAAAAACTACTGCAAATATAATGCACATACTTAAACTGGGCTAAAAAGGCAGTAAGGCACAAAAAATGACAAAAAACAAAAATCACCCAAAATAAAAAGTAAGGCTATAGCAAGGCATTTTTTTCAAAAAATTCCCAAAAAAAAAATTGAGTTAGGACCATAATCAGACCCTAAAATCTACTGCAAATATAATGCACATACTTAAACGAGGCTAAAAAGGCAGTAAGAAATAAAAAATGACAAAAAACAAAAATCACCCAAAATAAAAAGTAAGGCATATTTTTTCAAAAATTTCAAAAAAAAAAAAATTGAGGTTGGACCATCATTAGACCCTAAAAACTACTGCAAATATAATGCACATACTTAAAAAGGGCTAAATAAGCAGTAAGGCACAAAAAATGACAAAAAACAAAAATCACCCAAAATAAAAAGTAAGGCTATAGCAAGGCTTTTTTTTCAAAAAAATTCCAAAAAAAAAATTGAGTTAGGACCATCATTAGACCCTAAAAACTACTGCAAATATAATGCACATACTTAAACTGGGCTAAAAAGGCAGTAAGACACAAAAAATGACAAAAAACAAAAATCACCCAAAATAAAAAGTAAGGCTATAGCAAGGCATTTTTTTCAAAAAAATTCCAAAAAAAAAAATTGAGTTAGGACCATAATCAGACCCTAAAAACTACTGCAAATGTAATGCACATACTTAAACTGGGCTAAAAAGGCAGTAAGACACAAAAAATGACAAAAAACAAAAATCACCCAAAATAAAAAGTAAGGCTATAGTAAGGCATTTTTTTCAAAAAAATTCCAAAAAAAAAAATTGAGATAGGACCATCATTAGACCCTAAAAACTACTGCAAATATAATGCACATACTTAAAAAGGGCTAAAAAGGCAGTAAGAAATAAAAAATGACAAAAAACAAAAATCACCCAAAATAAAAAGTAAGGCTATAGCAAGGCTTTTTTTTCAAAAAAATTCCAAAAAAAAAAATTGAGTTAGGACCATAATCAGACCCTAAAAACTACTGCAAATATAATGCACATACTTAAAAAGGGCTAAATAAGCATTAAGGCACAAAAAATGACAAAAAACAAAAATCACCCAAAAATCAAAAGTAAGGCATATTTTTTCAAAAATTTCAAAAAAAAAAAAATTGAGGTTGGACCATCATTAGACCCTAAAAACTACTGCAAATATAATGCACATACTTAAAAAGGGCTAAATAAGCAGTAAGGCACAAAAAATGACAAAAAACAAAAATCACCCAAAATAAAAAGTAAGGCTATAGCAAGGCATTTTTTTTCAAAAAAATTCCAAAAAAAAAAATTGAGATAGGACCATCATTAGACCCTAAAAACTACTGCAAATATAATGCACATACTTAAAAAGGGCTAAATAAGCAGTAAGGCACAAAAAATGACAAAAAACAAAAAAATAAAAAGTAAGGCTATAGCAAGACATTTTTTTCAAAAAAATTAAAAAAAAAAAAATTGAGTTTGGACCATCATTAGACCCTAAAAACTACTGCAAATATAATGCACATACTTAAAAAGGGCTAAATAAGCAGTAAGGCACAAAAAATTACAAAAAACAAAAATCACCCAAAATAAAAAGTAAGGCTATAGCAAGGCATTTTTTTCAAAAAAATTCCAAAAAAAAAAATTGAGTTAGGACCATCATTAGACCCTAAAAACTACTGCAAATGTAATGCACATACTTAAACTGGGCTAAAAAGGCAGGAAGACATTAAAAAAAAAAAAAAATGACAAAAAACAAAAAAAAATAAAAAGTAAGGCTATAGCAAGGCATTTTTTTCAAAAAAATTCCAAAAAAAAAAATTGAGTTAGGACCATCATTAGACCCTAAAAACTACTGCAAATATAATGCACATACTTAAACTGGGCTAAAAAGGCTATAAGGCACAAAAAATGACAAAAAACAAAAATCACCCAAAATAAAAAGTAAGGCTATAGCAAGGCATTTTTTTCAAAAAAATTCCAAAAAAAAAAATTGAGTTAGGACCATAATCAGACCCTAAAAACTACTGCAAATATAATGCACATACTTAAACTGGGCTAAAAAGGCAGTAAGACACAAAAAATGACAAAAAACAAAAATCACCCAAAATAAAAAGTAAGGCTATAGCAAGGCATATTTTTCAAAAAAATTCCAAAAAAAAAAATTGAGTTAGGACCATAATCAGACCCTAAAAACTACTGCAAATGTAATGCACATACTTAAACTGGGCTAAAAAGGCAGTAAGACACAAAAAATGACAAAAAACAAAAATCACCCAAAATAAAAAGTAAGGCTATAGCAAGGCATTTTTTTCAAAAAAATTCAAAAAAAAAAAAATTGAGTTAGGACCATCATTAGACCCTAAAATCTACTGCAAATATAATGCACATACTTAAACGAGGCTAAAAAGGCAGTAAGAAATAAAAATGACAAAAAACAAAAATCACCCAAAATAAAAAGTAAGGCTATAGCAAGGCTTTTTTTTCAAAAAAATTCCAAAAAAAAAAATTGAGTTAGGACCATAATCAGACCCTAAAAACTACTGCAAATATAATGCACATACTTAAAAAGGGCTAAAAAGGCAGTAAGACACAAAAAATGACAAAAAACAAAAATCACCCAAAATAAAAAGTAAGGCTATAGCAAGGCATATTTTTCAAAAAAATTCCAAAAAAAAAAATTGAGTTAGGACCATAATCAGACCCTAAAAACTACTGCAAATGTAATGCACATACTTAAACTGGGCTAAAAAGGCAGTAAGACACAAAAAATGACAAAAAACAAAAATCACCCAAAATAAAAAGTAAGGCTATAGCAAGGCATTTTTTTCAAAAAAATTCCAAAAAAAAAAAATTGAGTTAGGACCATCATTAGACCCTAAAATCTACTGCAAATATAATGCACATACTTAAACGAGGCTAAAAAGGCAGTAAGAAATAAAAAATGACAAAAAACAAAAATCACCCAAAATAAAAAGTAAGGCTATAGCAAGGCTTTTTTTTCAAAAAAATTCCAAAAAAAAAAATTGAGTTAGGACCATAATCAGACCCTAAAAACTACTGCAAATATAATGCACATACTTAAAAAGGGCTAAATAAGCATTAAGGCACAAAAAATGACAAAAAACAAAAATCACCCAAAAATCAAAAGTAAGGCATATTTTTTCAAAAATTTCAAAAAAAAAAAAAATTGAGGTTGGACCATCATTAGACCCTAAAAACTACTGCAAATATAATGCACATACTTAAAAAGGGCTAAATAAGCAGTAAGGCACAAAAAATGACAAAAAACAAAAATCACCCAAAATAAAAAGTAAGGCTATAGCAAGGCATTTTTTTTCAAAAAAATTCCAAAAAAAAAAATTGAGATAGGACCATCATTAGACCCTAAAAACTACTGCAAATATAATGCACATACTTAAAAAGGGCTAAATAAGCAGTAAGGCACAAAAAATGACAAAAAACAAAAAAAATAAAAAGTAAGGCTATGGCAAGACATTTTTTTCAAAAAAATTCAAAAAAAAAAAATTGAGTTTGGACCATCATTAGACCCTAAAAACTACTGCAAATATAATGCACATACTTAAAAAGGGCTAAATAAGCAGTCAGGCACAAAAAATTACAAAAAACAAAAATCACCCAAAATAAAAAGTAAGGCTATAGCAAGGCATTTTTTTCAAAAAAATTCCAAAAAAAAAAATTGAGTTAGGACCATCATTAGACCCTAAAAACTACTGCAAATGTAATGCACATACTTAAACTGGGCTAAAAAGGCAGGAAGACATTAAAAAAAAAAAAAAATGACAAAAAACAAAAAAAAATAAAAAGTAAGGCTATAGCAAGGCATTTTTTTCAAAAAAATTCCAAAAAAAAAAATTGAGTTAGGACCATCATTAGACCCTAAAAACTACTGCAAATATAATGCACATACTTAAACTGGGCTAAAAAGGCAGTAAGACACAAAAAATGACAAAAAACAAAAATCACCCAAAATAAAAAGTAAGGCTATAGCAAGGCATTTTTTTCAAAAAAATTCCAAAAAAAAAATTGAGTTAGGACCATCATTAGACCCTAAAAACTACTGCAAATATAATGCACATACTTAAACTGGGCTAAAAAGGCTATAAGGCACAAAAAATGACAAAAAACAAAAATCACCCAAAATAAAAAGTAAGGCTATAGCAAGGCATTTTTTTCAAAAAAATTCCAAAAAAAAAAATTGAGTTAGGACCATAATCAGACCCTAAAAACTACTGCAAATATAATGCACATACTTAAACTGGGCTAAAAAGGCAGTAAGACACAAAAAATGACAAAAAACAAAAATCACCCAAAATAAAAAGTAAGGCTATAGCAAGGCATTTTTTTCAAAAAAATTCCAAAAAAAAAATTGAGTTAGGACCATCATTAGACCCTAAAAACTACTGCAAATGTAATGCACATACTTAAACTGGGCTAAAAAGGCAGTAAGACACAAAAAATGACAAAAAACAAAAATCACCCAAAATAAAAAGTAAGGCTATAGCAAGGCATTTTTTTCAAAAAAATTCCAAAAAAAAAAATTGAGTTAGGACCATAATCAGACCCTAAAAACTACTGCAAATATAATGCACATACTTAAACTGGGCTAAAAAGGCAGTAAGACACAAAAAATGACAAAAAACAAAAATCACCCAAAATAAAAAGTAAGGCTATAGCAAGGCATTTTTTTCAAAAAAATTCCAAAAAAAAAAATTGAGTTAGGACCATAATCAGACCCTAAAATCTACTGCAAATATAATGCACATACTTAAACGAGGCTAAAAAGGCAGTAAGAAACAAAAAATGACAAAAAACAAAAATCACCCAAAATAAAAAGTAAGGCTATAGCAAGGAATTTTTTTTCAAAAAAATTCCAAAAAAAAAAAATTGAGTTAGGACCATCATTAGACCCTAAAAACTACTGCAAATATAATGCACATACTTAAACTGGGCTAAAAAGGCAGTAAGACACAAAAAATGACAAAAAACAAAAATCACCCAAAAATCAAAAGTAAGGCAGATTTTTTCAAAAATTTCAAAAAAAAAAAAAATTGAGTTTGGACCATCATTAGACCCTAAAAACTACTGCAAATATAATGCACATACTTAAACGAGGCTAAAAAGACAGTAAGGCACAAAAAATGACAAAAAACAAAAAACTTACTTATTTACTTTTGATTTTGTGTGATTTTAGTTTTTTGCCATTTTTTGTGACTTACTGCTTTCTTAGCCCTGTTTAAGTATGTGCATTATATTTACATTAGTTTTTAGGGTCTAATTATGGTCCAAACTCAATTTTTTTTTTTTTTTTTGAAATTTATGAAAAAATATGCCTTACTTTTTATTTTGGATGATTTTAGTTTTTTGTCATTTTTTGTGCGTTACTGCTTTCTTAGCCCTGTTTAAGTATGTGCATTATATTTGCAGTAGTTTTTAGGGTCTAATGATGGTCCAAACTCAATTTTTTTTTTTTTTGTTTGAAATTTATGAAAAAATATGCCTTACTTTTGATTTTGTGTGATTTTTGTTTTTTGTCATTTTTTGTTTCTTTCTGCCTTTTTAGCCTCGTTTAAGTATGTGCATTATATTTGCAGTAGTTCTTAGGGTCTAATGATGGTCCTAACTCAATTTTTTTTTTTGGAATTTTTTTGAAAAAAAATGCCTTGCTATAGCCTTACTTTTGATTTTGTGTGATTTTTGTTTTTTGTCATTTTTTGTGCCTTAATGCTTATTTAGCCCTTTTTAAGTATGTGCATTATATTTGCAGTAGTTTTTAGGGTCTAATTATGGTCCAAACTCAATTTTTTTTTTTTTGTTTGAAATTTATGAAAAAATATGCCTTACTTTTGATTTTGTGTGATTTTTGTTTTTTGTCATTTTTTGTTTCTTTCTGCCTTTTTAGCCCAGTTTAAGTATGTGCATTATATTTGCAGTAGTTCTTAGGGTCTAATGATGGTCCTAACTCAATTTTTTTTTTTGGAATTTTTTTGAAAAAAAATGCCTTGCTATAGCCTTACTTTTTATTTTGGGTGATTTTTGTTTTTTGTCATTTTTTGTGCCTTAATGCTTATTTAGCCCTTTTTAAGTATGTGCATTATATTTGCAGTAGTTTTTAGGGTCTGATTATGGTCCTAACTCAATTTTTTTTTTTGGAATTTTTTTGAAAAAAAATGCCTTGCTATAGCCTTACTTTTTATTTTGGGTGATTTTTGTTTTTTTGTCATTTTTTGTGCCTTACTGCCTTTTTAGCCCAGTTTAAGTATGTGCATTATATTTGCAGTATTTTTTAGGGTCTAATGATGGTCCTAACTCAATTTTTTTTTTTTAGAATTTTTTTGAAAAAAATGCCAAAAAACAAAAATCAAAAGTAAGGCTATAGCCTTACTTTTGATTTTTGTTTTTTGTCATTTTTTTTTTTTTTTGTGTCTTCCTGCCTTTTTAGCCCAGTTTAAGTATGTGCATTATATTTGCAGTAGTTTTTAGGGTCTGATTATGGTCCTAACTCAATTTTTTTTTTTTTTTTAATTTTTGAAAAAATATGCCTTGCTATAGCCTTAAGTGTGTGCATTATATTTGCAGTAATGTTTAGGGTCTAATAATAATCCAAACTCAATTTTTTTTTTTTGAAATTTTTGAAAAAATATGCCTTGGCCTTAATCTTGATTTTGGGTGATTTTAGTTTTTTGTCATTTTTTGTGTCGTACTGCTTTCTTAGCCTTGTTTAAGTATGTGCATTATATTTGCAGTAGTTTTTAGGGTCTAATGATGGTCCTAACTCAATTTTTTTTTCGAAAAAAAAATGTCTTGCTATAGCCTTCCTTTTTATTTTGGGTGATTTTAGTTTTTTGTGCCTTACTGCTTTCTTACTGCCTTTTTGGAAATATGCCGATTTTGGGTGATTTAAAAAAAAAATCAGAAACAGAAACAGAAAGCAGAATGGTAACATAAACAATTTTATTAAAGCAGCCAGAAATAAACTCTTTTCATAAACGGAGAACAAAATAAGTCTGCGAAAATTCAATGATGGCTTGTTCAAAACAAGGCAGCAAAACTTTTCTGAAATTATTGCTAAAAATGTCAACAACTCTCACACATTGTTTTCTGTAATTGAAACGCTCACAACCCCCCCAGATCAGATAGCCCCTGAATTACTGTCAGCTGGAAAATGCAATGAATTTCTTATGTAGAACCAGCAAAACAACCAAAAGCTCAAACAGCTTCAACCACTGAGGGAGGAGTCAACTACAATGTTAGAGTTTATTACAGTGAACCCAAAAACAATAGAGGAGACTGTTCAGCAGCTGAATCCATCAACGTGTTGCCTTGACACAAAACCCTCAAACTTCTTTAAAACTGTTGTAAAGTCATTTATCACTGATTAGTATCAGATAATTAACTGATCATTCCAATCAGGCACCGTACCAAAATCCCTGAAAGTAGCTGCTGTTAAACCTCTGTTAAAAAGAGAACACTGGATGCCTCTATACTGGCTAACTATAGACCAATCAGAACCTTCCATTCATGGCCAAGATCATTGAGAAGGTGGTCTTCAACCAACTGAGTCAATTCTTAACATTCAACAAAATATTTGATAAATTTCAGTCAGGTTTTGGTTCTCATCACAGCACAAAAACTGTTCTTATCAAAGTGATCAGTGACATAAGGTTGAAAAGTATCTGTTCTCATTCTATTGGTTCTAAGTCTGCATTTGACACTGTAGATCATACAATGTTGTTACACAGATTGTAAACATGGGTTGGACTAAATGTTAAAGTAATGGTTTAAGTTCTACTTGGAGGATCAAAGTTATTTTGTAAACATTGTAAACTTTGAATCTGACAGATTACCAATGTCCTGTGGGGTTCCTCAGGGATCTGTTCTTGGACCTCTTCTGTTTAGCCTTTATATGCTTCCTTTAGGACACATTTTACACAACTGTAAGGTTTATTATCAGAGCTACGCAGACGAAACAACTATATCTATCACTGAACCCAGATGACTATGGTCCCATTGAGGTGTTGTGTGACTGCTTAGAAAAAGTAAACTGATGGATGAGTGAAAACTTCCTTCAACTAAACCATGACAAGATGGAGGTGATTGTCTTTGGTAACAAGGAAAAGAGGACTGCTGTCAGCAAGTATCTGAGTCTGGATCTTTAGAAGATAAAGACCAAGTCCAGAGTATGGACACAGGTCAGATAATGGAGCCCAGAGCTCACAGTAACCATGGTGATGCTGTGTTTAGTTGTTATGCTGCAAAGAAGTGGAACAAACTGCAGCAGAGCTGAAGTCAGCATCACATGTGAACATTTTAAAACAAAGTTAAAGGAACTTATTTTCTCTACTGTATATGATTGAGAGAGATTTATGGTCATGATGATGATGTCATGTGTTTGTTGATTATTTTAATTTTTTTTACTGATTATTTTAATGTTCTTATTGATTTTAAGCTGTTGAATGTTTTCTATAAATGTAAAGCACACTGAGTTGTGTATGAAATGCTCTCTACAAATACATTTGCCATACCTTTTCCTCTGTAGTGTTTTATTGCATTTATAACAAATATTTTATACCATGAATCATTCATCAAAGTGCCGTTCAAACCATTTTAGAACACCACACATGGATAAGTTGTACTTATTTAAAGAGAGGAAAACTAAAGCTGAAAAAACACAGTCCAGCTGAACCCATGACATGTGAGGTCTATGCCAGGTCCTCCTCCAGCTCCTCGTCCTCCAGCTCCCCCTCGTCCTCAGCCGTGGCCTCCTGGTACTGCTGGTACTCTGATACCAAGTCGTTCATGTTGGACTCAGCCTCAGTGAACTCCATCTCATCCATGCCTTCACCTGTGTACCTGCAAAACATGCAAGTGCACGGACGCACATGCACCCCCCCCCAAAAGGTTTACAGGAAAAACAGAGTGGACGAGATATTTTCCTAAAACAAGCGATTAGTTTTGACCCGCCGCCCATATGTTGTTTTTTAATTTTTTGACATTTTAAAAAATATAAACAATTATGTAATACTGTAGAGTGATTTATAAGAAAAAAAGCACTTTGAGTTTCCTTTGAATAGCACTATATAAAACTGATTTATAATGATTATTATTGTTATTAAAGCTGAGGTCTAATTACATTAATTTTCTGGCGTTTTAAAGGATTGTTCTAGGCAGGAAAATATATTGTTTTATCGTATAGGCTGGGTAAGTTGTGTCCCATTTTGTTGAATTTATATTGCACTAAATGTCTTTAAAGAAAGTGATGTTATTGGTATATTTCATTTCATGGCCCGCGACCCTCCACTATGAATAATTTTTGGCACCCCTGGTTTATCGTATTGATCTTAAATGTGATGTGTGTAGATGTGGTTTCCATGGAAACATGCTCACCAGTGGAGGAAGGCCTTGCGGCGGAACATGGCTGTGAACTGCTCAGAGATGCGTTTGAACAGCTCCTGGATGGCGGTGCTGTTTCCGATGAAGGTGGCGGCCATCTTGAGTCCCCTGGGGGGGATGTCGCACACGGCCGTCTTCACATTGTTGGGGATCCACTCCACGAAGTAGCTGCTGTTCTTGTTCTGCACGTTCAGCATCTGCTCGTCCACCTCTTTCATGGACATGCGGCCCCTGAAGATGGCCGCCACTGTCAGGTAGCGGCCGTGGCGCGGGTCGCATGCTGCCATCATGTTCTTGGCATCGAACATCTGCTGTGTGAGTTCGGGCACAGTGAGGGCGCGGTACTGCTGGCTGCCCCGACTGGTGAGGGGGGCAAAGCCCGGCATGAAGAAATGCAGCCTGGGAAACGGCACCATGTTGACCGCCAGCTTCCTCAGGTCGGCGTTGAGCTGCCCGGGGAAACGCAGGCACGTGGTGATGCCGCTCATGGTGGCCGACACAAGGTGGTTGAGGTCGCCGTAGGTGGGCGTGGTCAGCTTCAGCGTGCGGAAGCAGATGTCGTACAGAGCCTCGTTGTCGATGCAGAATGTCTCATCGGTGTTCTCCACCAGCTGGTGCACGGACAGCGTGGCGTTGTACGGCTCCACCACCGTGTCCGACACCTGAGGGAGATGGGGGCAGATTTAGAGCAGGGGCTCAGCCACACACACACACACACAGAGGGAGGGAGGGGTCAAACCTTAGGTGAGGGCACCACGCTGAAGGTGTTCATGATGCGGTCCGGGTACTCCTCTCTGATCTTACTGATGAGCAGCGTTCCCATGCCTGACCCGGTGCCCCCCCCTAGGGAGTGGGTCAGCTGGAACCCCTGCAGACAGTCACAGCTCTCTGCCTCCTTCCTCACCACATCCAGCACAGAATCCACTAGCTCCGCCCCCTCTGTGTAGTGGCCTTTGGCCCAGTTGTTACCAGCCCCGCTCTGACCTGAGTCACACACACGCACACGCACTAGTGTTATTGTATGTAATTCATTCATTTCCTCACTTAAAATGAAATTATTTTCTGAAAAAAAGCACAAATAACTCCATTAGTGTTTTACTGCTGATGAATCTAGTTTATTTTATATCTGATAGTGAGTTACATAAAGTTATGATTAATAATTATCTCTGATTTCCTAACTTTTAAACCAGATCAAGCTGATGATTTATTCATTCGGTATATTTGTGTAATAATCTCAATAGTTACATTAGTCTAATGGGACCAACTTTGTCTGTGAACACGGGAAATATAATTAAAAATTAAAGCCGCGAGCAGTGTCGTAGTGTCGGAGGGAGCGGCCAGGGTCGGTAACCCATGTGTATCAAATATGATACACACTGTTTGAACGTTGTACATGACAGTTATAGCAGTTTTTCAAATATGGCGTGCTAAATGGCGCCAGTGGAAAAAACCCAGTATGAAAGGAAAAACCAGATAAAAATCCCTGTCAGTGAATTTGATGTGAATCCATTGAAAAATAGCCAAGATACAGCATTTAGATGTGATGACGAGGGATTTTCCAGTGACATTATAGGCCCCTCCCACTGATCACAGAATGTTTTTTCTCCATCATCACCTGCTCCCATCTTATAAGATTCATCCAACATTATTTTGAAGTCAACATATCGTCTTTCTGCTAGAGCTGATAGCATCCGACGCCACTAAAAGCGGCTCCCTCTGAGAACGCAAGGCATGATGGGTAATTTTCACATTGAGTCTTGTTTAAGGATGGACAGTCATCATGTGTATCAAATATAAAGCAGTTTAAACTTTGCATTTGAAAGTTAAATGCATTTTCCTTTTATGGCGTGGTAAACAGCGCTAGTCGTGTCATGACCAAATCGTTAAAGATACGCAAATTCTTTCGATGATTTTTAGTCTTCAGTGTTTTGGCCGAGTTTGAAGCGAATCACATGAAGCCCCTGAGACTAGTTCGCACAAATGCGTTTTCCAGGGTGAAACGTCATTTTTGACCAAAGATGGCTGACTTCCTGTTTGGTTTTGGGGCGTGGTCATAATGTAACTTTATGCTCATCTTAGGGTCAAGAATACATGTGGTGAATTTTGTTTGAATCGGGAAAACCTGCTGGTCGTGCGGTTCCATCGCATTTTTGGCATCTATAATGCGCACCGTGCGGCCATTTTTTAAGTGATTTTTTTCATTGCGCCAAATTATCTCGTTTTTCAGCAGGTCTGAGGTGTGTGCAAATTTTGGTGAAACTTTGGGTATCCGAAGGGGGTAAACAGGTGTGGAATAATAATAGAGAACAAAAGCAAAAACAATAGGTTCCTACAGCCTTCAGATACTAATTATTGCGTTTCACAAGTTGGACTAATGAATAGTGACGTTAATATTTATGCTAATATTTATTTCACACAACATGTGACATGTTTAGTTTTTATTCTTCCATACAAGTGTTAAATCTGACCATAAACAGTTAGACGTGTTCTTTTATTTGGTCTATTATTCCTTATATGGAGTGGTTAGCATTAGCTCTTAGCCCAGTCTGTGTGTCAACTTAGCATAGTTAGCTTTAGTTGAGTTTCCAGTTCATAATCATTGCCACTGGTTAATCTCTGATCCCGTGTTTGTGGAACTTTGGGTGGATCTGATGGAGGAACTTGAATCGGTTCCCTTTGTTGGACAGTTATCTGGTCTTAACCAAGTAGTGGTCCATGATGTATCGCAGTACGGCAGCTTCAGGTAGCCGTGACGACCACGTCTGCGTGTGTGTGAGAGCTGAGAGGCGGGAATAGTGGTGGCGGACACCGCGGAGGCTCCACGGCGGAGCTCCAGGGAACATCGCTCTGCTCTAGAGAATAATAAGTTGTTGACAAAAAACTTTGAGGAAATTTGGTCACATGGAACAATGTTTTTAGGGGCGTGCCCGTGCACTCACTAATTACAGACATGGGAATTTATCCTTTCTATCGTGGGATGACATTCTTACACACACGCACCTATTCTCAATGATTAACCAGGTTAAGTAAAGGTCAAATAAAAATAAAGCTCAGCTGATGTTACTGCTCACCAAAGACAAAGTTGTCTGGTCTGAAGATCTGACCGAAGGGTCCAGACCTCACTGAGTCCATCGTACCAGGCTCCAGGTCCACGAGAACTGCACGGGGGACGTATTTCCCCCCTGGTGAAGGACACATACACAGAGTTAACAAACAGAAACATGCCAACGCTTAAGTCCCATGTAACCATTAGCTTTACTTTATAATTACATCAAGACGCATGTAATCTATTGAGATCATTATAGATTATAGGTGTTATGTTGATCAGTTCCTCATCCTTAACGTTGCTTTGGATGAAGCGTCTGATAAATGAAGCTGTGGGTGATGGATGGGTTTGTAATGTTATTAACCTTGTAAAAGCACGTTATGTATGAAACCTGTTTTTTTATGATAACTTAATGAATAAATGTTTAATAGAAAGTTATTGGATTTCTTTGATGAATTGTTATGTTTTTTAAAGGATGCCATAAGTTCAGATGGAACGTTGACCTGTTGTGTCGCAGTGTGTGTTGTGTTATTGTAGTGTGTATGTTGTGTTGTAGTAGTGTGTATGTTGTGTAGTAGTGTGTATGTTGTGTTGTAGTGTATATGTTGTGTTGTAGTAGTGTGTATGTTGTGTTGTAGTAGTGTGTATGTTGTGTTGTAGTAGTGTGTATGTTGTGTTGTAGTAGTGTGTATGTTGTGTTGTAGTAGTGTGTATGTTGTGTTGTTGTTGTGTGTCTGTCGTGTTGTTGTTGTGTGTCTGATGTGTTGTTGTTGTGTGTCTGATGTGTTGTTGTTGTGTGTCTGATGTGTTGTTGTTGTGTGTCTGATGTGTTGTTGTTGTGTGTCTGTCGTGTTGTTGTTGTGTGTCTGTCGTGTTGTAGTAGTGTGTCTGATGTGTTGTAGTAGTGTGTATGTTGTGTTGTAGTAGTGTATATGTTGTGTTGTAGTAGTGTATATGTTGTGTTGTAGTGTGTATGTTGTGTTGTAGTGTGTATGTTGTGTTGTAGTGTGTATGTTGTGTTGTAGTGTGTATGTTGTGTTGTAGTGTGTATGTTGTGTTGTAGTGTGTATGTGGTGTTGTAGTGTGTATGTGGTGTTGTAGTGTGTATGTGGTGTTGTAGTGTGTATGTTGTGTTGTAGTGTGTATGTGGTGTTGTAGTGTGTATGTGGTGTTGTAGTGTGTATGTGGTGTTGTAGTGTGTATGTGGTGTTGTAGTGTGTATGTGGTGTTGTAGTGTGTATGTGGTGTTGTAGTGTGTATGTGGTGTTGTAGTGTGTATGTGGTGTTGTAGTGAGTATGTTGTGTTGTAGTGTGTATGTTGTGTTGTAGTGTGTATGTTGTGTAGTAGTGTGTAAGTTGTGTTGTAGTGTGTATGTTGTGTAGTAGTGTGTATGTTGTGTTGTAGTGTGTATGTTGTGTTGTAGTGTGTATGTTGTGTTGTAGTGTGTATGTTGTGTTGTAGTGTATATGTGGTGTTGTAGTGTGTATGTGGTGTTGTAGTGTGTATGTGGTGTTGTAGTGTGTATGTGGTGTTGTAGTGTGTATGTTGTGTAGTAGTGTGTAAGTTGTGTTGTAGTGTGTATGTTGTGTTGTAGTGTATATGTTGTGTTGTAGTGTGTATGTTGTGTTGTAGTGTGTACGTTGTGTTGTAGTGTGTACGTTGTGTTGTAGTGTGTACGTTGTGTTGTAGTGTGTACGTGGTGTTGTAGTGTGTACGTTGTGTAGTAGTGTGTACGTTGTGTTGTAGTGTATATGTTGTGTTGTAGTGTATATGTTGTGTTGTAGTGTGTATGTGGTGTTGTAGTGTGTATGTGGTGTTGTAGTGTGTATGTGGTGTTGTAGTGTGTATGTTGTGTAGTAGTGTGTATGTTGTGTAGTAGTGTGTATGTTATGTTGTGTTGTAGTGTGTATGTTATGTTGTGTTGTAGTGTGTATGTTGTGTAGTAGTGTGTATGTTGTGTAGTAGTGTGTATGTTGTGTTGTAGTGTGTATGTTGTGTTGTAGTGTGTAGGTTGTGTTGTAGTGTGTATGTTATGTTGTAGTGTGTAGGTTGTGTTGTAGTGTGTATGTTGTGTTGTAGTGTGTATGTTGTGTTGTAGTGTGTATGTTGTGTTGTAGTGTGTATGTTGTGTTGTAGTGTGTAGGTTGTGTTGTAGTGTGTATGTTGTGTAGTAGTGTGTATGTTGTGTAGTAGTGTGTATGTTGTGTAGTAGTGTGTATGTTATGTTGTAGTGTGTATGTTATGTTGTGTTGTAGTGTATATATATATATAATATCAATACTTTCTACTCCCATTTTAAAACGGAGCTAGTAATTTTTAACATTATCAAAGATGACGTCATAACGTAAAAAGACGCAAACCATTAACCATGAAGCTGGAGGAGTCATGTACCAGAGTTTTATTAAACATTTGCTTTTTTTTGTCTTGAAACATTTTATTTACACATTTTATCTATAATGTGTTAAAGTGCTAAATTCTCCAGTTGTTCAAAGGTAACAGATTTAACTTATTTCCATGTATCAGCTTTTCTACAAGTTCTTAATAGAATTAAAGATATGGAATTTGCTGGTTTAAAATCCCTGTTTTGGGACATTTGTTTGACTTTTTTAGTACATTTAGTACCATGTACATTTTATATGTTTACTCAAGCTAGATAGCAACTTCAATACGTTTACTTTACCAGAGTAATTTTGTATCTATACTTTTACTTGAGTACTGAAGACTAGTACTTTAGCCACCTCTGGTAAACAGTAAATACACTGTATGTGGTGTTGTAGTGTGTATGTGGTGTTGTAGTGTGTATGTTGTGTAGTAGTGTGTAAGTTGTGTTGTAGTGTGTAAGTTGTGTTGTAGTGTGTATGTTGTGTTGTAGTGTGTATGTTGTGTTGTAGTGTGTATGTTGTGTTGTAGTGTGTATGTTGTGTTGTAGGGTGTATGTTGTGTTGTAGTGTATATGTGGTGTTGTAGTGTATATGTGGTGTTGTAGTGTGTATGTTGTGTTGTAGTGTGTATGTGGTGTTGTAGTGTGTATGTTGTGTAGTAGTGTGTATGTTGTATAGTAGTGTGTATGTTGTGTAGTAGTGTGTATGTTGTGTTGTAGTGTGTATGTTGTGTTGTAGTGTGTATGTTGTGTTGTAGTGTGTATGTTGTGTTGTAGTGTGCAGGTTGTGTTGTAGTGTGTATGTTATGTTGTAGTGTGTATGTTGTGTTGTAGTGTGTAGGTTGTGTTGTAGTGTGTATGTTATGTTGTAGTGTGTATGTTATGTTGTAGTGTGTATGTTGTGTTGTAGTGTGTATGTTGTGTTGTAGTGTGTATGTTGTGTAGTAGTGTGTATGTTGTGTAGTAGTGTGTATGTTGTGTAGTAGTGTGTATGTTGTGTTGTAGTGTGTATGTTGTGTTGTAGTGTGTAGGTTGTGTTGTAGTGTGTATGTTATGTTGTAGTGTGTAAGTTGTGTTGTAGTGTGTATGTTGTGTTGTAGTGTGTATGTTGTGTTGTAGTGTGTATGTTGTGTTGTAGTGTGTATGTTGTGTTGTAGTGTGTATGTTGTGTTGTAGTGTGTAGGTTGTGTTGTAGTGTGTATGTTATGTTGTAGTGTGTAGGTTGTGTTGTAGTGTGTATGTTATGTTGTAGTGTGTATGTTATGTTGTGTTGTAGTGTGTATGTTATGTTGTAGTGTGTAGGTTGTGTTGTAGTGTGTATGTTATGTTGTAGTGTGTAGGTTGTGTTGTAGTGTGTATGTTATGTTGTAGTGTGTATGTTATGTTGTGTTGTAGTGTGTATGTTGTGTAGTAGTGTGTATGTTGTGTAGTAGTGTGTATGTTATGTTGTAGTGTGTATGTTATGTTGTGTTGTAGTGTATATATATATATATAATATCAATACTTTCTACTCCCATTTTAAAACGGAGCTAGTAATTTTTAACATTATCAAAGATGACGTCATAACGTAAAAAGACGCAAACCATTAACCATGAAGCTGGAGGAGTCATGTACCAGAGTTTTATTAAACATTTGCTTTTTTTTGTCTTGAAACATTTTATTTACACATTTTATCTATAATGTGTTAAAGTGCTAAATTCTCCAGTTGTTCAAAGGTAACAGATTTAACTTATTTCCATGTATCAGCTTTTCTACAAGTTCTTAATAGAATTAAAGATATGGAATTTGCTGGTTTAAAATCCCTGTTTTGGGACATTTGTTTGACTTTTTTAGTACATTTAGTACCATGTACATTTTATATGTTTACTCAAGCTAGATAGCAACTTCAATACGTTTACTTTACCAGAGTAATTTTGTATCTATACTTTTACTTGAGTACTGAAGACTAGTACTTTAGCCACCTCTGGTAAACAGTAAATACAGTAAATAACTAGTGTAACCTGAGGCCTCGGTATAGTAGACGTTAATCCGCTCCAGCTGCAGGTCACTGTCTCCATGGTAAGAACCGGTCGGATCGATACCATGTTCATCAGAGATCACCTCCCAGAACTGGACACAAAGGAACACATTCACACTGACATTATGTGGATAACAAACAAAGCTAACGGTGCTACTATTAGCAGCTAATAGCTACTTCCGACAACAACTAAAAACTTCCCGCCGAAACTATTTTTCCAGTCACAGTAACTACTTTCACCAGACTTCACAGACCCATAATAAGTGCTCTTACCTTTGCTCCTATCTGGTTGCCACACTGGCCTGCCTGTAAGTGCACGATTTCCCTCATTTCCACTAAAAATGAAGCTCTTCTTTGTAAAAGATTACGTTGAGTGTGAACAGCCGCCCGTGAAAGACTGCGGCTGCGCACTAGCAGACAAAATGACACAGAGAGGCAAGGCACACGATTGGAGGAAAGAACTGTCCGTCAAATCAAATCACTCATCTGATTGGTCGAGGAAACTGTGGGCTAACTTTTGATTGGACAGTATTTCAGATGCGTAGTAATTTAGGAAATAAAAAGTTAGACACAAACAACAAAGTCATTTTAGTTCAGGAACCAGACACGGACTGGTTTAATCTGAAGTGATTATAGGAGATAAAACTAGTATTATTATCGTTCGTGTGATTTAGTTTACATTTCCACATATAATAGTATTTAAAGTATGTAAAACACCGACAATATCCAAACAACAAACAGAGGTGTAAAGAGTGCTGATATATCAAGTACAAGTATAAATAAGTTATACATAAAATACTCAAGTACAAGTAAAGATTAAATAGTACTAAAAGTAAAAGTTCCTAGTTACTTTCACCCCCATGTTTATTATTGGTAATAAATCTTGGTACGGGCCCCTTCATAGAGTAAACATCTCATGTAGAAACTTAAAAAGGAAGAAACACAATCTACCACCATTAGAACTTAATTTATTTTCCACAAAGGCATCTGTATAAAATTAAAGGTTTGTCAAAATGTACAATTGTTTTTAAAATAATCTGGTGTTTAATCTGATTGGTCGGCTGTGATGTGATACATTTGATTGTTGTCTGGTTATTATTATTAATTTTTTTTTGTAGTTTCACAATGTCCGATGCATCATTTTAAAGCAAAAAATAAATAAATAATTTAATCAGTAATGGTTGTGTGTAGTAGTAAAACTACTGATTTAGAAATATTATACATACATGTACAAGTACCCATAAAAGAAACTCAACTACAGTAGCGTGAGTACAAGTAATCCATTATTTTCACCACTGGCAGTAAGTGACAGATAGTCTCTGCAGAATCTTCACTTGAATTTTCTTGATTTTATGACCCTTTTTTATTTTATTTGGGGAATTCTTGGGTATTAATTACAGGAAAACTGCAATTTGGGAACATTGAGAGTACTAACAACAATTTGAGATTAAAAATGACTTTAATCAGCGCGTCTTATATTGGTAGTCAATAGTAGATGTAGTCAATCACAGAACTGGTGTTTGTTCCCCTCTAGTGGTATAATTACATTACTACAAAAACAACATGAAAACCTTTTTATTTTCCACCGACAATAAAAGTTACTTAAAACCACATGTTTAGCAATAATTCACCCATTTTAATCCAAAACCTTGTTGTGTTAGGTAGTTACAGTACACACAAAGAAAATGCACCAAATGACAGAATAATAAACAAAAGGGTAACAAAAATACACAAGATGACTACAACATGTCCCCATATAGTATATATACATGCGGGTATTTCTCACCTACTCATTATTTTCATACTATCTAATGTGAATGCACTACATCACTTCTTTTCAACCTTGGGGTCGTTAGCCCAGGAACTAGAATTAGTTTTTGATCATGTTTATTGAAGTGATTAATAAATAGAGAGAAGACAGGATTAGAGCAGAAAGTGACACCTCAGATGTTTTTATTTGAGAGAGTTTAAGTACAGAAAACAGTTGTTTGATATTTATTGCGTGTGATGTGTTAGTAAGAAAATGAATAATTCAAAACATGTAAATATATACAGTAATTTTAAGCAGTTGTTTTTTAAACATTTCAGGTGACCCCACAAGGGTCCTGACCCCAAGGTTGATAACACATCCTTTAGCATGTGTGAAAACACTGAGCACACATCAACACTAGTGAGTCAAAGTCCTGCAGCAGTAACTTTTTACAGCTGATATAAACCTAGGTTTAAAGCTCTGCAGCCACTCAGAAACAGTTAGCGTTGGTTAGCGTTGACAGCTAGCATCATGGTGGAAAAGGTGGTGTTATTATTTGGACTGCTGGTTCTGACTTCTGCCTTCACTGTAAGTCATCCTCATGTTTAGTATAAACCATAAACTACAGCTGGTTCTAATGCTGGTTTTATTCATTTTGAGCAGATACCAGATACTACAGCATTCCATGGTATGTGAAACACTCATGTCTGATTATGATGTAATATTTCTTTATATATGTTAAAGATGTGTATGTGTTTGTGTGGCAGAGGTGTATGAGAATGGGGAAGATGAGAATCCTCTTCTAAACATCGGTAAGAAACAGGAAGTTGTTGTTAGCCTTCATCTTTCATAGTTGAGTAAAACTTCCTCCTGTTCCAAAGGTTCAGACGCCAACCTCATCGAAGGAGATATTCTCATCACTTCTGTAAGTTGTGATCTGCTAGTTGTTGTAATTTGGTAATAATGCATTCATTAAATCAAAGTGAATCCATGATGTTCTTCTTAAATCACTGGTTTGTGCTGCAGGAAGGAAGGAACGCCCTCGCTGACAAGAGATACCGATGGAAGTTTCCCATCCCGTATATTTTGGGGGATGATTTGGGTTTGATTCATTTTTACAATATTGCATAAATATTATTGCACTTTGTCTCCACATTTTTGTATTTACAATGATTTGATTTTCCCCATTACAGAGAAAACTGTGCAATTCCTGCACAGCGCGGTCTAGAAATGACCACATGAATAGGAACCTCTCATATTTACATTTTTGGCTGATATCGTTTATTAGTGACTGCACTATAAAGTGAAACTAATTTTACGTCTCATTGTGAATTTCAAATCCAGGCATTTTTTTTAATCAGGGTTTTATTATCAGTAAAAAAAACCTTAACGATATGCACAGATATTACATTAATTTGTTACAATCAGTGGGCCAATAATATTGGGCGTCCCTTTTGTTTTTAGGAATCTGTCGCTCATTTGACATAAACTAACTAAATTTCAGAGGATAAGACACAGGTGTGGGCTCGACTTGAGTTTATTAACTCAGGAAAACTTGACTTCCTTATTTTTTCATGACAAAATATTTTATAAAATACTATTATTATTAATGATCAATAAGTCTGATCAAACCTCTGAGGGACAACACTTTGATTGACAGGTCCACCAACTGACAGCCAATCAGGAAGCAGCTGAAAACATCAAGCTATGCTGAGATGTGCAGCACTAGCAGAGAAAATGATTCCAACGTTGAAATACTTTGGATTTAAAGATTATACTGTGATTAATAATTGATATGTAAAAAAATATACCTGGTTCTACTTCCAAGATTGATAATTGTTTGTTTAGTTAACAGAGGAACTGTGAACATTTAAAATGTAAAAAGATTAATTATGTCAAATTATATCACTATTATTAGACAAATATGTTCTCTGTTCATGTAACTCATTATTTATATCAGTTAAATAAATTTGTTCAGTAAAATGGCTTTAGCTGTGGTTCATTATGGACTCATGAACTGTTAAGACTTGTAGATTAAAGTTGACAACTTTTGACTTGAGAAGCAGTGACTTGTTCCAGCTCTGTGCTAAGATATGAAAGTTGATAACGTCACCTAGCATTCAACAGCCATGTCTGTAGTCTAGAGAGCCCAAAAATGTAACCCAAAGTGTTTTACAGAATCTAATATCAACGCCACTGACCAGCCTTCAACAGTGAAATTCATAAACAGGGAATAAAAATAGTTCATAGAATTGATGTTAGTATTTCTTTTTCATCTCGATGACTTTTCCTCTTCAGACCTTAACGCTAAAGGCTGCGTCCATCAGGCTTTTGAAATGTACCGACTCAAGTCTTGCATTGACTTCAAACCTTATGAAGGAGAGAAGACTTACATCAAGTTTGAAAAGAGAGGAGGGTAAGGCTGATGGTGGTCCACGTGCTCCAGAACTGAACTGATGGAGGATGTGTTAGTTTGGGGGTCTGTTGAGTTGTAATTGTCAGTCTTTTCTTTGGCAGGTGTTTCTCTAAAGTTGGAGACCAGCAGACGGGTCAGATCTTGTCTTTGGGACCAGGCTGTGACCACAAGGCAGTGATAGAGCATGAGCTTCTCCATGCTTTAGGCTTTTACCACGAGCAGTCACGTACAGACAGGGATGATTATGTTGATATCTGGCTTGATCAGGTGACACCAGGTAAACCAACCAATGGATGACAGTCAAGACCAAGCTTTTGTTGTTTTTTGTTAGAAAGTACCGACTTACCTCTTATTTATGTGCAGGCCTTGAACATAACTTCAATAAATATAATGATGACTACATTACGGATCAGAACACACCCTATGACTACGAGTCAGTGATGCATTACCGGCCCTTCTCCTTTAATAAGAACGACTCCATCCCCACAATCACCACTAAGATCCCAGAGTTCTTTAACATCATTGGCCAGTACCTGGACTTCAGCGAGATGGACACACTGAGGCTCAACCGCATGTATAACTGCTGTATGTATGTATGTATGTGTGTGTGTGTGTGTGTGTGTAGGGAATGCTAACTGTCCACCTGGACAGTTAGCATTCATGGTCCTTAGTCTGACAGTAGAATTCATTACGGATTGTGGTTTGGCCAAATATTGAAAGCATATTCAGAGAGGCCTGAGCTCATATTCTAGCCGAAGGTTAAACAGAACATGTGTGGGTTAATCAATAATCATCTTCCACTTCAGCTCATCCACTCACACTCCTGGATCAGTGTGCGTTTGAGAATACCAACATCTGTGGGATGATCCAAGGCTCTACAGATGATGGGGACTGGTCCCATGTTAAGAGCAGCCCAGGTTCAGAGGATCACACACTCCTGGGACAATGCAGAGGTTGGAGATGGCAGTAATACTCTATACATTCAGTAGAAGTCCATCAAACATGAGCTTTTTGTCCTATGGTTTAGATGCTGGGTACTACATGTACTTTGATACCAGGATGGGGGAGCCTCAGCAGTCTGCTCTGCTGGAGTCTCGGACCCTCTACCCTAAAAGAAAGCTCCAGTGCTTGCAGTTCTTCTACAAGATGACTGGAAGCCTCAAAGACAAGCTGGTGATCTGGGTCAGGATGGATGACGGCACTGGTACCGTCCGTAAAATGAGGAAAATACAGACAATATATGGTACTTATACATGGTGTGACATGCCTTAATATTCCTCACTCCTAAAGATTCTGTACAAACTAAGTGTGATTTTTTTAACAAGGGTCGAGCATTTCTAGTGTTTCTGAATGTTTCAATTATTTGTTTGATGAAAATACATTTAGTTTAATCGTTTGTAACTTTTTCTGTTGTGCAGCCGATACCGACCACACATGGAAGATAGCTCATGTACCAATGGAAGTCGGAGTAAAATTCCGTTATGCCTTCCAGTCCGTGCGCGGGAACCCTTCTGCATCTACTGGTGGAATATACATTGATGATATTAGCCTGACTGAAACTCGCTGTCCCAACGCTGTGTGGAGAATCCAAAACTTTTCCAGAATCCTTGAAACTGCAGATGTAGATACAGTCATCAACAGCCCCCGCTTCTACAGTCCAGAGGGCTACGGTTATGGTGTCAGCGTTAGGCCGTTGTCTAGGTACACAGACTTCACAGGCAACTACACGGCACTCTACTTCCACTTGATCAGTGGGGAAAACGACGTGGTGATGCAGTGGCCAGCAGTAAACAAACAGGCTACGTTGGTGGTGATGGACCAGGATCCTGACGTCTTACTAAGGATGTCCACTGCTCGCAGCTTAACCACCGACCTGAGGGCTAGTAAGTACAAGGTTTTAAAGACCCCAGGGTGAGAAAGACCCTTCTATCAGACCTTAGTCTGACGGATTTTAGAGCGTTTAAAAAGCTCCAGGATCTGTTTGCTCTGATAGTTGACGGTCTGAATATGCAAACCAAGTCTAGAGTGGATCAAACAGGAGAATTCTAGAGTGATTGTTTCTGTGGGTCTCAGAGCATTTCCAATCAAAGTCTACAGTGATTAGGTTCACTATGAACACAATTCGGCTCAGAGCGGACTAACACAAAATGTCAGAGATGATGTAGAGCGCACTGCATTGTGGGTGATCAGGAAGAACCACTGAGGGCCCAAACCAGAGCTTTAAAACCAGGAAAAGCAAGACAACTTGTTGGTGCTCCATTGTTGAATGTTGGTAAAGAACAGAGAAGGAAGAAGTTTGTCAGCACTTTACAGTACTTGCTTTGACCCATAGATGAGAACCTCTACTCCAGTAACTAGTTACAGTAACTGACTGAGACTCACTGTCCCAACGCCACGTGGAGAATCAGTAACTAGATGATCAGAAGTTGTTCTCTGAACTCAAACCCAGATTAACCAAGGAGATCAAATGATCAGCTGTTCTCCATCCATTAAGACCCAGTCCCCTAACTGTTCCAATCACAGCGTATAGGGCCGATTACTGGTCTCTAGGTTAATTACACATGAAAATCATATTAAGCATATATAGCCGGTCGTACAGTCTGTTACTTTATCTCACTCAGGTCAGAGCTACCATTAATGTCTCTGAATGTGCCACATGTATCTGCCATGGGGAGCATTAGAGCACTTATACTTAAACAAATAGTGTATTACCTTCACCAAGGAGCTCATATTTTCTGGGCTTTTATTTGTTTGTTTGTCTTTCTGGTTGTAGGATTACATCAAATATAGTTTAAGGATTTAGAGAAAATCTTAACCAAAGACAGACCTTAGGTCGTGGCTTCCATTCAATTTTTGGAGGGGGTCAGGATCAATATACCGATTTTGGATCAGACTGATGTCATCATTGGCGAATATTCAAAAATAATTTGCTATGTTGGGTTGGTTCCTCAATTACCTCACAGGGTTTCATCCAGGTCTGATCCAGATCGCGTATTTCATCTCGATTTTTTATAAATAATTGGCGTGTCCATACATTGTGACCTACTGTGTGGTTATTAATGGAGATTTAATGATCCTGGTCCTATGATCAAGGTTATTGATCCAGATAACTGATAGTATTTCTGGAAAACTTTGGATCCCAGTCTGTCCTGTTTTTCTAGCTCCTGATGGGAGGTTATACTGGGACAACCCCTCCAAGGTGGGAAAGTTTGACGCTACCTGTGGCTGCTACAGAGGGGAAACATGGGGCTGGAGAAACTTTGTCAAGCATTTTGATCTCAGACGACGAAATTACCTGAAAAATGACGATCTCATCATCTTCGTTGACTTTGAAGGTTGGTAACGTGCATTTACTTATTAAGCTTCTATTTCTTCTTGCTTCTCTCGACGAGGACAGTCGCACTCTCTGTTTCTCCCTCCCTTCTATTCTTATCTCTCTCCCAGCTGCTGCTTTGTCTGGTCTTGTGAGCCTAACAAGAGCCTCTCTCTGTAACTCATCCAAAACCGGAAAAATGGAACTAATTAGTTGGTCTCTCAGTGCTATCGATCACATTTTTTCGACGAAAAGAACCGGGGGTGGTGAATCCGCATGTCCAAGCGGGACGTTTGCGGCTGGATACACAATTGACCCTTGGAACAAGTGGCAAGTTGTGTGTCTGTCCATCCTTTCCTTGGAAGACGTGGAGGACATCTACATGATTGGAATAATGATAGTAGGCATGCTGCTGATCGGAGCTGGTGGCTTCCTAATCTATCGTAAAGTCCGTACTACGCTGGCGACTGTTTTTTAGAAAAGCTGCCAGTGATTTCTGAAGGATGTAGCAGAGCTCTGAACACTCAGACTCATGTGTTGATCGATATCAAAAGCAAGCAAGAGCTGCTTTTGGATCGTCTATGCGTTATGGATAACAACTTGGAGAAGTTGGAGACCCGGCTTGGAAGTGGAAACTAGGCCACTCATTGATTACAGCAGAGAGACCCAGGACAGAAGGCTATTGGAAATTAACATAGCCTGTATCAAATCACATTGCTTATCTCTCTTTCAGCTCCCCAGCTAGCCAAGGCTAAAGCCAAGGTTGTCTCAACTCTTATCACCAGGAAGTTTCTGCAGACGGCGGCTCTTACCCCCACTCCCTCCCCCCGCTCCTTCCCTACATTCCCACCTGGAACTGTTGATGCTGAACTTTTCCACACGTCATCTGGTTGTCAGTAACGCAGCTACAGGTCTTCAACTTCTAATGCCTCGTTGGCCATCTTTCCCCCCCTCCCATCCACAGCTGAATGGAGGCGTGGTTGCAGCGCCGACTGGCAGCACGCCCATGTCCCCAAACGGCTGGAATCCTGCTGTTCTTCCCACCTGACCCCCTCCCCCAGCCAACCTCCCACCCAACCCTTCCTACATGCCTTGTCTCGAGTTGTTTGACTGTGTCATGCTTACATCTATGTTTGTGGAGGCGTTTTTTTTTCCTGGTTTCACACTGTTTTCTCTGTTTAGGGAAATCAGTTTCAAACTGGCAGTTTTTTTTCCCCTCACCCCTCCTCTCCTCCTGTTATTGATCCCTTTTTCACCTAAATATGTGGGCGCCGCAAATGGCTGCTCTGGTGTGTTGATGTGTCTTCTTTCACTGCAACTACCAAGTCAAATTCCTCGTATTGTTCTAAACTGTACCTGGTCAATAAAGCTGATTCCTGATTCTGATTCTTCTGATTCTGATTTAGACTGGACTGTTACACTTTGTTGTTTGTTCACAGACATTACATCACTGATTAAGACAGAAGTACCAGTTAACCCATAGAGTGACATCATATTTTCACATGGACACAAAGGTAAGACTATGAATACTTTTTCATGTTTAATAATAGAAATCTAATGTTGCTCCTTTTATGGTTTTAATGCTTCAGTGAAAGAATATCACGTTCTCTGGAGAAGAAACAGAAATGAATCGATGACACGTTTGTACATCAGTGTCACAAGTGCATGATTTAGAATAGATTTGTTTTTTTTTTAATGTGAAATCAATAAAGCTATTAAACGTTAAACCTGTGGTCATGTTTGTTTTTCTTCTACATGCACTACACTACACTACAGTGCAGTACAGTACAAAGACTATTTATGATCTGATAGTCATCTTCAGTCAGTGGAGTGACTATGATGAACCTATAATCATTAGGGAGAACAGGCCAACCCTTCACAGGGACCTTTACTCTCCCTTAAACAGTGTGCTGACACGCTCTGGCGGCTGAAGTTAGAGAGTAAACCATGGACTGTTGAAGACACACAAACCTGAGGATAGTTTTGGGTTGGAGTATTCAGAGTTGGAACTTTCCGGTCACAACTGTTTTTATCCTCTTTCTGTAAACAGAAGAGGTTTACATTTACATCTTTAACTTTTCTCTGTTTTTTAGAGCAACCAAAAGCAGCACAAGTTGTTATTGTGACTGAAAAAGCTATTAAAAGATCTAAAAAGCTTCTAAATGATCTATAAATCAGGCTGAATGTTTCACTCCAATAGAAAACAATGGGATGTTTACAGGCAGTGGGGCCGTGTGACATCATCAATCACATGATTTTAAGATGGATTTTTAAAATGTAATTAAATGTTTAGGGTGCATAATAATGTTAGACATACTAATAAGGACATTTATTAGATTTTATGACAAACTTGTAAAAACAGTGGAGGATCCTTTAATCCATCCTGAATGATTTTATTGATCCACACTATGCATCAGATCTGCATATGTGACTAAGGTGCAGTAAAGGAATAATTCCCTAGAAGAATAAATATGTCTAGGACTTTCTCATTCAGACTGGTGTAAACCACACATACTGAACTCAGTCCTCAGGTTTTCATCCTCCTCTTCTCTATCTGATTGTGATGTGTCAGCAGTTTTCCTCTGAGTGTGTGTGAACACCTGATCACTCAGCATTATGAGGAGCAATAAGAGCAACCTGCTGTTACTGATTAGAAACTCAGGACCAAAGTTCTTCTCAGGTCTGTCCTGTCTTTATGGACGTGTTTACTGAGCAGAATCACTTCTCATCATGGGCGCTGAAGGAGAGTGGAGGAAAATCTCAGCACTGATCGGAGCGTTAGTGGTTTTACAGGTAGGAGATTTTATTCCAGATTTCTAAAAAACAACTCAGAGTCATACGTCTCACAGCCTCGTTTTCTGCTTCTGCAGGTCCAAGCATTTCCAACACCTGCTGGTAAGTTCTCTTTGAATACAACAGCAACACATGCTAATGCTAATGCTAAGTTCCAGCCCTTGGTCTTTGCTGGTCTCCACCTCTAACAATGATCTGATGTTTTAGATGATAATGCAGATGGAGGAGAACTGAGAGAGGACATACCAGAGATCAACAGAGGTATTAATACTGACGCTGATTGACATCTGAGCTTAAACTAATACATCATATGATGATATTTCCAGGGTTGACACATTTGTTTGAAGGCGACATTGCTGGTGATGTAAGTCCACAGTGTTTTTGAATCAATTTAAAACGTCCTAACTCTTAAACAACGTTCTCCTTCTCACAGCCCAGCAGGAACGCAATCCTGGATGAATCCAGACGATGGAAGTTTCCCATTCCTTACATTCTCACTGACTCTTTAGGTACTAACATCACAGTAGATTTACACCCTAACACAGTGATGGACCACACGTTGTGTTTTTCCTGTGTAGACCTGAATGCCAAAGGTGTGATCCTTCAGGCCTTTGAGGAATACCGTCTGAGGTCCTGTGTGGACTTTAAGCCGTACGACGGAGAGAAGAGCTACATCTCCTTCACTAAGCTCTCTGGGTGAGCTGCACTATTACTACTATTACTATTACTATAACTATAACTATAACTATTACTATTACTATTACTATAACTATAACTATAACTATTACTATTACTATTACTATAACTATAACTATAACTATAACTATTACTATTACTATTACTATAACTATAACTATAACTATTACTATTACTATAACTATAACTATAACTATAACTATAACTATTACTATAACTATAACTATTACTATAACTATAACTATTACTATTACTATTACTATTACTATAACTATAACTATAACTATTACTATTACTATTACTATAACTATAACTATAACTATAACTATTACTATAACTATAACTATAACTATAACTATTACTATTACTATTACTATTACTATAACTATAACTATAACTATTACTATTACTATTACTATTACTACTACTATTACTACAACTATTACTACTACTACTACTATTACTATTACTATTACTATAACTATAACTATAACTATAACTATTACTATTACTATTACTATTACTATTACTATTACTATAACTATTACTATTACTATTACTATTACTATAACTATTACTACTACTACTACTACTACTACTACTACTATTACTATTACTATTACTATTACTATTACTATTACTACTATTACTATTACTATTACTATAACTACTACTATTACTACTACTACTACTACTACTATTACTATTACTATTACTATTACTATTACTACTACTATTACTACTACTATTACTACTACTACTACTACTACTACTACTACTATTACTACTACTACTACTACTACTACTACTACTACTACTACTACTACTATTACTACTACTATTACTACTACTATTACTATTACTATTACTATTACATTACTATTACATTACTATTACTATTACTATTACTATTACTATTACTACTACTACTACTACTACTACTATTACTATTACTACTATTACTATTACTATTACTATTACTACTACTACTACTACTACTACTATTACTATTACTATTACTACTACTATTACTACTACTATTACTATTACTATTACTATTACTATTACATTACTATTACATTACTATTACTATTACTATTACTATTACAATTACTACTACTACTACTACTACTACTATTACTATTACTACTACTATTACTACTACTACTACTACTACTATTACTATTACTACTACTATTACTACTACTATTATTACTACTACTATTACTACTATTACTACTATTACGATGATTACTTTTACTATTACTACTATTACTACTACTATTACTACTACTATTACTACTACGACTATTACTACTACTATTACTACTATTACTACTACTATTACTATTACTATTACTACTATTACTACTATTACTACTACTATTACTACTATTACTACTACTATTACTACTACTACTACTATTACTACTATTACTACTACTACTATTACTACTACTACTACTACTACTATTACTATTACTACTACTACTACTATTACTATTACTATTACTATTACTACTACTATTACTACTACTACTACTACTACTACTATTACTACTACTACTACTACTACTACTACTACTATTACTACTACTACTACTACTATTACTACGACGCCTACTACTATTACTAGTACTACTACTACTATTACTACTACTACTACGAACTACTACTACTAACTACTACTACTACTACTACTACTACTACTACTATTACTACTACTACTATTACTACTACTACTACTATTACTACTACTACTACTATTACTACTACTATTATTACTACTACTATTATTACTACTACTACTATTACTACTACTACTACTATTATTACTACTATTATTACTACTACTACTATTACTACTACTATTACTATTACTACTACTATTACTACTACTATTACTACTATTACTATTACGACTACTACTATTACTACTACTACTATTACTACTACTACTATTATTACTACTACTATTATTACTACTACTACTACACCACCAATATCACCAAATTTCCACCACTACCACAACAACAACAACATACTCATGTTTACCCAAAACAATGGTTGTAAATATAATAAAACAACACATATTACATTTGTATTGTTTCTGTTTGTAAAGCACATCCCATTGAGTATTGATCACCTCTGACAAACTGACAGAGAGAAAAACAGTGACAGGTTTTCCATGTCGTGAAAGTCCCATCATGGTTTCAGATGTTGGTCATACGTTGGAGACGATAAAACGGGTCAGAACGTGTCCATCGGAGCCAGGTGTGACACCAAGGCCATCGTGGAGCATGAGCTTCTCCACGCTTTGGGATTCTACCACGAACAGTCTCGCTCAGACAGAGACGACTACGTGAAGATCTGGTGGGATCAGATTGAAGAAGGTTGGTTTTTAACTTTATTCTTTACTATTAACACACTGGTGATGAGCTCCTACAGGCAGCAGTTTAAAACATTAGCATTTAAGTTTATTCAAGAAAACAATGACCCTAATAAGTGTTTTGTCTTTGTTTTTAAAATAGGCCTTTGTCCATTGTTGTAAATACATCTTTTAAATTGTTACATACTGCACTTAAAATGTGTCTTTTTGCCAGAGGTGTGGACTCTAGTTACCAATTTAGACTTGGAAATTAAAGTTCAGGACTTTTAATTTTGACGTACATCGGCCAGCCGATATTTTCAGAGGATTTCTGCGTTTTTTACGTGTATCGGCATCGGCCGATGTGGGCAGCTGCGTTTGCTGATCCGCATTATTTACTGAGAGCAGAAATATTTTTTTCTTGTTCTTGTTCTACATCACCTGTTTTTAATATTTGCTAAATATTTTTTACTTGGTGTCGTTCTACCTCACCTTTGTTAAATCAATAAATGTTCATTTTTTAAAAAAATTGAGACTCGTACCATTTATCATCATTGTGTAATTTTTATGATGTAAATTCAGCGAGCACAAGTAGTATCGGCTCCAAATATCGGCTCAAGAAAATCGTTCGTCTGTATCGGTCGTCGGTTAAGACTAATCGGTATCAGCATCAGCCCTAAAAATCCCATATCAGTCGATCCAAGTCGTCAGTTTTAACGTCTGAGGTAAATGTGTTTCATTCAGTGAGTCTGAAAACATAACTGACCACATTAAGCTGACGAGGAGCAAAAATGACTGCTGGAAAAATATATATGATAAATATATATTATATATTAGCTCCTTAAGGGTAAGAGAGAGAGAGAGACGTCCTACACTTTAAGTAAGACTTGAACGCACCACGGGGTGAATCCTGCTTCATAGAACCATAGACTGTAGAGAGTGCATTGACCTATACGGTATCATTACTAACACAGAGCAGCGTTCACATGAACAGAGTAGGGATGGAAACACCTCTACACAGTTATTCTACACTTTTAAGGAGTTGAGGAGAAAATGACTGTTTACGTCTAACAGAGGGCGCCGCCATTTTACTAAAATGTTCTTTTGACCGACTCAGGGTGCTTGGATCGTCCCTCAGTTCCTGGGTCAGGGTTGTTTTATTGCACTTTTCTGATTCAATCTTTCAGATTTATTCTGGTTACGAGTGCAATCCAATGCAGCGTTATCTGCTTTTTACCACTTTGAGCATCGTACGGTATAGTCATAAACTCACTGTTAGATGGTTTAATGAATAATAACACGTCATCTAGTGAGAGAACTTATGTTTTATTCATTCATTTCAACCATTGTGCAGTGATGATCAGCAGAAGTGTTTCCTGAAATGTCATTTATTCACTAAATAATGTTTTTTATGGAGTTGTTAAATATTTGCTATAATGATGACAACATATTGACTCATATGACTTTGAACCCTGGTCCAAACAGGGAAGGAACACAACTTTAATAAATACGAGGACGACTTCATCACTGACTTGAACACACCGTACGACTATGAGTCCATCATGCACTACAGGCCACTGTCCTTCAACAAGAACGAGAGCGTTCCCACCATCACCACCACCATCCCCTACTTCAACGACGTGATTGGTCAGCGGCTGGACTTCAGCTCAGTGGACGTGACCAGGCTGAACCGCATGTACGACTGTGGTGGGTCTTACTTCTCATCAGCCTGCACTTCAAAATAAAAGCTCATTCTAGGAGGAAATAATGTTGGTGGTTGTAGAGGTGCAGATGTGTATGTGTGGAGATATTAGCGCTTCAAAAAAACATTTATTTGATTTATTTATCTTTTTTAATCATGTAAATTGCAACTAAAAACCGTTTATTATAAGACAAAATAAATGTACATCAAGAAATAACAACAAAACAGTTGCGTCTTAAAATTCTTATGCATCTTAGTTTACATCAGTGCTACCAATCTTAAAAACCTTTCTTCATTGATCGATAAAGATCAATAACACCTACACACAAAGAAATAAATAATGAGACCCTAAAAATGTATCAAATTAAAAGTTTATTAAATAATTAGACCATTAGATATGGACTGGGAACTAAATAAGTGTAAAAATAATGATTTACGTTTATGTTCTTCACATGGAGCAGAAAAGTAAAAATAATAAGCTTTTTTGTTTCCTCACGTGTTTTGTCAAAGTTGGTTATTTTCTGTATTTTTAACTTCTGCACTTTTACATTTGTTTTTAATGCAGGTGATAATTAGTTTAATTTAGTTTTTGATGTTTGATTTCTTATGAAATATGATGTTACTTGTTCCCTGTTAGTTCAATAAATGTGAAAATGTGATATTTGTCAGGATTATTTTGGGGGTTTAAACTTTGTTCAAAGTGTGAAACACCAAAAAAGTTTATGAACCATAGTTTACATTAATATAAAAAAGTATCTAATCCTACACGTCATTGTTTCCTATATTTTCTAACTTAAACGTTAAGTCTTGTTTTATTAACATTTAGAAAACTTTAATTTGAATAAACAATCAATGTAATGTAATACTGTACTGTAATATAAATGCTTTTTACATGAGTTAAACCTTTTTACAAAGATATATATATATTTACTCAAAATAACATTGGACATTGTGGTTATTATTTATGAACATATCTTTGAAGAATCATTTCTTAATGTTTTTTTAAACAGAATTATGCTCTGAATTATTTTAAATTCAGTTCTGATTTTCTACAGTTTAACTGCACAAATACTTTTAACTGTTGTACAAACGCTGCAAATCTTTAGATTTGATTTCCCTCTTAAATTATAACCTTCTTCTCTTTCATTAACATTTACCATCAATTATTACTCGCAGGAATAATTATTTTATTTCACTTTCAATGTTTACACCATGTGTTTGAACCTGTATTTGATTGCGTGTTGTACATTTTCTATTATTCAGATTTAGTGGTAGTTAATTTTGATGAAACACATTTTTATTTTACTTAATTATGAAGTGATGAATCCAAAATTTGCTACAAATTCTCTCGAGAACAAAAACATGTTTGTATCATCAGCAAATAAAATACATTTAACTAAACTAGAAACTTTACAAATATCATTTATATATAAGATAAATCAGTTTAAAAAATAAATATAATAAAATCTATAATTATATATTATTAACATGAAGTAGAACATGAATTAGCAGTAAAAGTATGAGACTAAAAATAATAATTAAATAATTAAACTTTAAAAATGTAAGAATACGGTTTATTTTTGTATTGAAACCAAGAAAAATGCCTGGATGTGTGTGTGTGTGTGTGTGTGTATGTGTGTGTGTGTGTATGTGTGTGTGTGTGTATGTGTGTGTGGTGTGTGTGTGTGTGTGTGTGTGTATGTGGTGTGTGTGTATGTGTGTGTGTGTGTATGTGTGTGTGTGTGTATGTGTGTGTGGTGTGTGTGTGTGTGTGTGTGTGTATGTGTGTGTGTGTTATGTGTGTGTGTGTGTGTATGTGTGTGTGTGTGTGTATGTGTGTGTGTGTGTGTGTGTGTATGTGTGTGTGTGTGTATGTGTGTGTGTGTGTATGTGTGTATGTGTGTATGTGTGTGTGTGTGTGTGTGTGTGTGTGTGTGTGTGTGTGTGTGTGTGTGTGTGTATGTGTGTGTGTGTGTATGTGTGTGTGGTGTGTGGTGTGTGTGTGTGTGTGTGCAGCCAACACACACACACTCCTGGACCAGTGCTCCTTTGAGCTCATCAACATCTGTGGAATGATCCAGAACGAGGAGGACGATACAGACTGGGTTCAGACTGTGAGCAGTGCAGATGTTACTGATCACACCCTGACAGGCCGTTGTAGAGGTATTACTTATTTTAAATATTCAACCTTTATTTAATAAGGAAGTGCCTCAATTTAAAAAACCATCTATTTTGATAAGAAAAAAAGCACAAATGAATTAATGTAATTGATCCCAACCCTGATTACAATTATTTTTTTATAAAATGTGTTCATTTTGAATGAAGTATGATATAGTTTTCATCCTATGAGTCACTTACAGTAATAAAGTAAATGATTTCCAGATTCTGGTTATTTCATGAGCTTGGACACGAGGTCTGGTGCAGAGGGAACCAGTGGGATACTGGAGTCACGCATCCTTTACCCCATCAGAGAACAGCAGTGTCTGCACTTCTTCTATAAGATGACTGGAACAGCTGGAGATAAACTGGTCACATGGGTCAGAACTGACGACGGCACAGGGACCGTACGCAGCGTCAGAAAAATAGACACCATTACAGGTGTTTAGAGAAGGAATTCTCTTCATTATTGATCTTCATTCCTATGATCAACAGGATGTTGTTGTTTTGTATCTTTAAGGAGACGGAGATGAGAGCTGGAAAATAGCCAGCGTGACCCTCAGAGTCAGGGAGAAGTTCCGGTATTTGTTTCAGGGCATCAGAGGATCAAACTCCTCCTCTGGATCTATTCTGATCGATGACATCACTCTGACTGAAACTATCTGTCCTAATGCTGTTTGGCAAATCCAAAACTTCACCGGGGTTCTGGCTACCACCCCGGTTGGTTCCGCTCTGAGGAGCAGATGCTTCCACAGCCTGGAGGGGTACTCGTTTGGTATCAGCGTGTACCCCAATGGACGGGAGGCGGCGTACGATGACTATGTGGGCGTGGCTTTGCACCTCTGCAGTGGGGAGAACGACGCTGTGCTGGAGTGGCCCGTAAAGAACAGACAGGTGACCATGGTAACCGTGGACCAGGAACCAGATGTTAGACACAGGATGTCTTCAACAAGGAGCTTCACCACAGGTAGATGATGGGAAAACACTCAGTGTCACTATATACTGGTATATACACTATACATAGGCCCCTCCCACATAACCTCCCACTGGATGAACTCCACAAATAATCACACACACACACACACACACACACACACACGCGCGCGCGCGCACGCACGCACACGCACACACACACACACACACACACACACACACACACACACACACACACACACACACACACACACACATTAGTGACATCATCTCTCACAAACAAAGTAGAGGGAAAAGTACCGCCGTGTGCAGCTAGCTGTTAGCCTAGCATCAACTATCCACGTTGTTTTTTCCGACCAGACGACAGCCTCCAATGGCAAAGACCAACACCAGCGTCTGGAGCCACGTGGGATAAAAGCTGTCTATGTTACCGTAGCAACGACTACGGATGGAGCACCTTCATCTCCCAACGACACCTGCAGAGGAGGAGCTTCCTCAAAAACAATGACCTCATCATCACTGCTGACTTCAACGGTGAGGAGTCGACCTCTGTCACTGATGACATCACATTTCTATTCTAATGAATCATTTTCCTTCTGGTTTTGCTCAGATTTAACAAACTTGATCAAGTCTGAAGTTCCAGTGAAACCAACTCACGTCTAGGATGAAAGAAACTCCAGGATCACAGTGAAATATTATTGATTACATCAACGAGACACAGTGATCACGTCTGATAAAGTCTGCTTTAAATGTTCACATCATTAATAAAACATGATATTAATAAACATTACATTACAGTGCACTTCTATTAGTTTCAAGGTGACAGATGTGCATCCTTTTAACAGCTGTTTGAAATCTGCCTTTAAACGCTAACAGCTGCTCACAGGTGATTGGATCAGCTAATCAGTGAAGCTACATATGCTAATGCTAATTAACTCAGTGACATAGTTGTGGATTAATGATGTGTTTGACTTATTGATTTATTGATTCATCATTTCTAGGAACAGAAACTGTGAGTTCAGACTTCAACTGACGTAAAATTCACACTCGAACGTCACCTTTTTTCCATTTTCCTACACTAACATACCTGAGCCTCAGCTCTTCTTCTGATCCAGAGGTTGTGGGTTCCATCCCAAGGCTATGCCTGTCTACGTGCCCCTGGGCATGGCAGTGTGAATGAGCTGATATTACAAAGTGTTTTTGGAACTACTTTGGAATAAGAATCACTATTTAAATCAACTCTCACTCAGAATCAAATCAACTGACTGTTTTTTCACATTGCACTCGTGTTCATAATTATTATATATATGTATATTAATAATGTAACTTAGGCCAGACCAGTTCAACTGACGTTTGGACTCAGAGTGGACCAATAGGAGCAGTGAGATCTTTATACATTATTCTTAACCGTCATTGTACGTTCAGAATGTTTTAAAACATAACTAAACTAAATTGTATTTCTGTTGAAGAAACTCATGAGGAATTATCTTCATTATCCTGTAATGAAATTTATTAAAAAGAACGTCAGAGGTAAACACATAAAAAAGGTTGATTTTTCTTTTCTAAATTGTAAATTGCCTTTTTTAAATTACAATATACTCATTTACTATCACTATTAATATTACATATTAGAGTATTAAACATCACACCATTAACTGCTTGGTTCAAACACACACCTAGTAACACAAGACTCATTATTTATGTTTTTATTACTGCATATTTGATCTAAAAACAGGAAATATACACATTGTACAAGTTATTAACAGAATGCTACATAATGTAAATATATATCATCTTTATTTACTATTTAATCCTCAAACAAAAGCAGAAATATTCCAATAAACTGTTTTCTACGTGTAAAGCAACAGTAACATTTATCACATGTTTCTACTCTAGTCATGTTATCTTCTTCTTCTTCTTCTTTGTTTTTCAGTATTTCTACACATTTAACCATACGCCACATTATTGCTTTTTTATGATCAATATATTGTCAGCACAGGCTGAAAACTAGTGTGGTAGACTCACTATTTTTATTATAAAATTCAGTTTATCTTTAAATAAAAACATGCGTGGTGCTTGTGGTACGCTCACCACTGCTTGGGAATCACTATGTTCAACAATAATGATAATAATAATAATAATAATAATAGGGACTTAAACCTTAGTAAAGGCATAAATAAGACAAAGCACACGTTCTTCATTAAAGTAATAAATCATCTAACACAAGGTTATTCATAGTGTTAACATTCTGCTCAGCATGTTTTTACTGTATATACAGCATGCTGAAGCCTTAAACAGACAGAACAGCAGTCCTCTAGTTCACTCACAGCTAATTCTACCACATGGTTCTCTGCAGTTTTCCATGGTTTCTATTTGAAGCTGCACAGTTTCTGCCTCTGAAGTCTGAAATACAAAAAAAGTTGAATTTGAAAATGTGATAATAAAATGAATAATACACATATTCCCTGTGTGTTAAACAATAAATGATAATCAGACACAGAAATAAGCTACAATAACCTCATGTAAAGGATTTTAATATTCACCAAAGTTTGGGTCCAAAATAAAAATGACAAAGTCGCATATAGAAAAATAGTTTTATATCCCAATAAAGAGTAACCTTTATATTAAAAATGAAAACAGATCAGATGTTTTCTTACATTCTCACATGCAGTTATGAACCAATGAATGTCATTAAAGGGTTTTTTTCAGGTTTCCAGAACCAGTGATGTACTGTATTAGCAGATCTTTCTCTATATTAGGTGGAGCTGTATTACTATACCATGTTTACCAGTTCCTGACATATTGGAAGATGAACATGGAAGATAAATAAGGACCCCCCCCACATACAGTGTGAATATTGAATAATCACAGGATAATTGGTAAAAAATGTTAGAATTTTTTTAATTTTTTTTTTTATCAAAGCGCGTGGGCCTATACATTACAGTATATCTGTTTAATTGTTGTTAAAACCACCAAATACTAAATTATCAGAATGCAAAGTTAATAAATTGTTTGTACTCACACCGTTAGTTGGTTTGTGTGGTTGAAGTGAGATTCTTTGAGCTGTCGCTTGCTTTGGATTTCCCCTAAAAAAAAGATAGAATATTTCTGATGTTCTATGTCCACGCTTATGAAGAACTACCTACAAAATATTGTGCTATACATACCGTTATCCGCTTGATCAACTCCTCTCGGACCTGATGGCAATAAAAACATACTTTATGAAGTGAAAAACGTTCATGTACATCATTGACTTCTTTGCTAATTTTGTGTTTTTTAATGTACCTTTTGTTCTGCGATACACCCTCCAATCAGAATGAAAAGACCCTGTAAGAGGAGGAAAAACAAGGGTCAATGGTTCAAATACTATACTGTACTGTACTCTACTGTACTATACTATACTATACTATACTGTACTATACTGTACTATACTATACTGTACTGTACTATACTGTACTATACTATACTGTACTATACTGTACTGTACTGTACTATACTGTACTGTACTATACTGTACTGTACTGTACTATACTATACTGTACTCTACTGTACTATACTATACTATACTGTACTGTACTATACTGTACTATACTATACTGTACTATACTATACTGTACTGTACTGTACTATATTCTACTATACTGTACTATACTGTACTGTACTATACTGTACTGTACTGTACTATACTATACTATACTGTACTATACTGTACTGTACTGTACTATACTATACTGTACTATACTGTACTATACTATACTGTACTATACTATACTGTACTGTACTATACTGTACTGTACTGTACTATACTATACTGTACTGTACTGTACTATACTATACTGTACTGTACTATACTGTACTATACTATACTGTACTATACTATACTGTACTGTACTATACTGTACTGTACTGTACTATACTGGCCTTGTTTAACAGTAGCTGAGGAACTTCAAAGTAAAATTGTCCAATAAAGTGATCCATAATAGAATAAACAAAGATATAAACTTAAAGTTAAATACAGTAAGAAACTTTCTGTAAATAATAATAATAATAATGTATCTAATAAACTTTCAAAGGTTCTTATTCTGCAAAATCCTTCTGTTACCCTATTGGGTATTTTAATTGGTTTAATTTTGCTTTTTGATTGAATCAGTAATCAATGATTAACAAAAACTCAAAATTGTTCAAGTCATATTTGATATTTCTGAGTTCATAATGAATGTTGATCCTTTAGGTGCAACAACTGACAAAGAATAGGACCATTTATACTGGTACATACAGTACATCATTTGTTCTGTGCTAAACCTGATCCCTGCCACAGCGTAGCCCTCAGTGAGTGGTTTGAGGTTCAGTGCCTTGCTCAGTGGCCCCTCTGCAGATTCAAACCTGCAACCCTCAGGTTACAAAGTGGAAACTTTAAAGTCAGTGGTTTTGATTTTACCTGAAAAGAGTTGAGGATGGTGAAGGCGTAGTTGGCCACTGGAAACACTGGGTTGTTATGGTCCAGGATGAGCAGAAAGAAGCCGATGATCCACGTCACTCCAAAGAGAGGAGCCAGTAAAACTATGACTTTAATGATGCCTTTGGCTGTTTCATTTTCAGCTGCTTTGCCAGAGTCAGGAACGGACGTCTTTACCAAAGTAACAATGACGACCACCAGAGAAAAGACGTTGACGAGAATGACCACTGCCACTGGGATGAGGAACGCGTGCAACGATCCCTCCAAGAGCCTCTCAAAAACCAGCCAACACGTGTCGCTGTCGTAGTAAGGCTTGTATTTGTATTTACAGTACACGTAGCTGGATCCCACTATGATAATGGGGAACAAATAGCCAACAATGCTAGAGAGAAACATGAAAACTCTCTTTCTCAGCGGGCTGAAGACAAAAATGAGCTGATGGACGAGCATGATGCTGAGGCACATCATCCAACAGAACATGGCCAAGTAAAAGAGATGTTTGGCCAAGGTCAGCGTCAGACACCAGTTGTCGCTCAGAGATTTGGGGAAGATGGAGGCCAAGAAACAGATGTCAGCTAGCAGACGGAAGGTAGAAATATTCACGATAGCTGTGTGACGGAAATGAGAAAGGTTGGATCTGACCACGGCCGCCCACACCACATACTCAATGAGGAGCAAAAGAACCAGAGAACACAAGGACACAGCCAGGCCCACATTGGTGAGGACGTCTAGTTCTTTGGTAGAGACGTCGCCCTTAGACATCAGGACGGAGAAGGATGTCAGGTGGTTGCACGCGCACTCTGTACGATTCTCATCTCGGTTCACTACGACACATCCAAAATCAGACCATTCTCTGGTTGTGATGTTCCAGAACACACAGTAAGGCTTAGAGGGGTCCTGAACAGGAAAGTCTAACCAAATATCTGCGTGTGAATTATTTCCGCCATGGTAGCGGTCCAGTGTGGCCGACACTAACACATTGGTATAATTAGTGTTCAGAAAGGTGTTGCTTAATTTAGGCATTAGGTTGTTAATGGCCATGACCTTTGATAAGCCATAGGCTTTATTCAGAGTCACGTTCACATCAAACACGGAAACCTGACAACCCCACCCAACGCAGAGCTTGAAGTGTAAATTTTGTTTTATAATTTCCAGATTGTTTATACTAGAGTTGACTTTGATCCTTTCCATCAGAGCCTCCATGGCCTCCAGATAGTCTCCTGCCATGCCCTCAAGAACCGTGTCATTCACTCCTGTCCAGGCTGTGTTTAACAGATCACTCCCAACATTGATGAGACCCTGAAACACACCAGAGAGCACAACACCATGACATCTATGATGATGTTAGAGTTTTAATCAATGATGATATTATCCTGTAAATGCTGAAAGGAATGGTGTAAAACCTTCACACACATCCCTCTTCGTTTGCTGTGGTGTGAACTAAAAAAACTATTCTGGTCTATGTTCATCTTAAGCAAAGCCTGGTGAGGTTTTTATGATGTGAGAAAGAAAACCTGGACCAAATATAGAAAGGGACCAAAAACCAGACGTGACAATGAAACAAAGTAAATTACATGTGTGCAGTGAAAACACATGGACCAACTATGAAGATCAGGACCACTATGTTTCTGACAGTCATCTTGTTTTCTTCTTCTTCTCCTGAATGTTGACAGTATTTCACTCAGACCAAGAAGAGAAGGTGAGAAAACGTGTGACGTTGTTTAGAAAGTTTGGTTCACATGGTAAAGAGTAGTGTGATGGTCCACCACACTGGATACGTAAAAACATCCTTTGTTTCTTTGGTCACATATTTCTAAAAACATTTTTTCTTTCAAAAAGCAGAAACACTACTGTTATTGTAATAATGTTTCATATGGAAGTGACTTAATCAAACAAACCAAGTTACAAAACCACAGAAGGTTTAGCTATGATCAATCATTTATTCATTTATAATTAATTAATAATGGAATGGAAACGTGGATACAGATGTGGATTAGGACCAAATTTGAACTGAAAAAATTATTTTGTCAAAATCAAGAATTAGTGATAAATTAAGTCAAGATTAAAGACAAAATTGACTCGAAATACAATATGATGATAAAAGTCTAAGATTTGCTAATGAAGTCAAATCTACAGAAGCTGATTATGGCCAATTCACCATTTATGAATATGTTAAACTACACTTTTATTAAGAAACCTTTGACTTTTATCTAATATTGGATTTTGAGTTTTAATTTACTAATCCACTCCCATAACTGGACCTGTTTTTTTAAATAAAATCAATCCATGTTTTAGCCTCACATACAGTGTGATGCAGTGAAAGCACTTACAGTAAGTACACTGTCTTGTAGAATCAGTCTGTCAGATACTTTGGACAACATCATGAGAACAGTGATGGACGTGTTAACGTCTGCTGTATTAGTGCTGGTGTCAGAGGAGAATGAAGACACGTTCCTCAAAGCCTGGATTATAGCCATGACTCCTTCCACGGTCGCATCTTGTCCCCTGAGTAAGTTCTAAAAAACAAAATGAAAGTAATTAACATCACATTGGCCTTAAAGTAAAACATTTTAGCTTTGATTCATTAAACAGAGCAAATATTGAAGGAGATACAGTAGATGAAATTGCACGTTCTGCAGAAAAAGATCTTTCCATGTATGATTCATAAAGATCTTGTTGACCAGTATTTTATGTTTTTCTATGCAGTGAGATCAATGTACACAGTTTTAATTTCTGAAGATTTTTCTTTTTCTCAGAGAAACAAATGTTCTGGTTGGATCCAGCATCCATCGAGGTGTGACATCACTGCACAATTTCATTTTCATTATCGTTTTCAGTCTGTTTTTGATTTTCTTAGAAATAAAGAGCAAAGTATTTCCTCTATCAGTTCAATAAAGGACACAAATTAAATAACACCTTAAATTTAGGACATTTACAGATCTACTTATAGATATCTTAAAATAATGAAATAGTATGTCCGACATAATATAGTTTGCTGGAAAGGTGGATCATGTTAGCACCATTTTAGAAACTTAGCCTTAAATTAAAAAAATTAATAACTTGTATTGTTATTAAAAATTATTATTATTATGAAATTATTAAGAGTTTTATATTTAATGTAGAGTGTGACACGTGTACCAAATGTATCAGGTTGCGAGTACACAGCATTGTTTAGCATTTAGCTAGCTAGCCAAGCCATCAACATGTTAGCTTTACCCATAAATAAAAGTAAAGGATTGGTGTAGAAACCAAAGCTAACACATTTTACACTTACTTCTGCTGAAGTTAAGATGTTGAGTAATTTCTCATCAACACAGTAGTTGAATACTTGTTGCCATAGTGGGCCTTCACATGTGTGGGTCTTATAGCCCCTCCTACCCACTGGACACTGTTTATTAACCACTGTGGCTTTATACGGAGATCTTGGCCAAAAGTCTCCATCTACGTTCTTTTCTTCACAAAATGGGTCCCCGTCTAAAAAATGGATCAATAATCAGATGAAATGGTCAATTCAATAGAAGGATCTTTATTGTCTCTTTGATACCGTAGAGTACTGTAATATCCAGACGTTCACTCATCACTTGCTCCTTTATGTTCTTAAAAAAGATCTCGATGTATTGAGCGTCTGTTTTCTCACAGGTTATGGCAGCAGAGATGGTGTATATGAGAGGATCAGGTCCAGCTGTGTTACAGAACATCTGTTAGTCAGGATAAACTGTACAAGAAAACAGTCACACTTTATTATAATATGATATGACATTAGCATTAGCATTAATAAGGTGTCATGAAGGTTGTCATTGAGTGTCCTTTATTATGATCCATTGGAGCTATGTTGACATTGTTTGGGTTAGGGGTAGGCGTGGTAAATATATCAAAATTCAAGATTTATCGAGTTTTCTATTTTAACAATATAAAAACTGACAATATCATCTAAACTAATATACAGTATATGTTTTATAGCTTATTTTGTATTAAAAACATAGTTAGATGATCACTGTGTGTGTCCTAAGACCTTCATCTAAACAAGCTACACGATAGAACTTACTCACACGTGCTGTCCATTATTAGGAGAAAAAGCCAAAAGTGGCACATATTGATCAGCTGTTTGTTAATAAATGTGTTTGTGTTGCATTTAGAAAATTTAACCCTGAATTGTCTTTCTGGTAAAACTTTATTTGGAGTAAAAAATTATAGATCTATAGATTTATATCATATATCGCCATTTTGAGAAAAAATAATGAGATACAAGTTTTGGTCCATATTGCCCAGCCCTAGTGAGGGAAAGGGTAACACTTAAAGAAAGTGTTGCCAAGACAACCATATGTGCTTTTCTTACACGTGTGGTAGATATTATTTTGTCTGTTGCCATTGTAGCTCCACCAAACTTCGTAGGCGTCCGGGCTCGGAGGGACCGTCACCGTCACAGTTACGCTAGCGACGCCGCCTGCTGTGCAATCTGTCACTATCGGGTTTGGTGTCATATCAATGTAATCAGGCAGCAGAGTTAATTTTAGAGGAGTTCTGCCTTTAAATGAGATTAAACCCTGAGTGAATCCACACTCATATTCACCTGGAGAGAGAAAGATCAGAAAAATAACATTATTTCCATTTTTACAACCATTGTTCTTCATTTAGTAAATGCTGATTCAGCTAACACAAAGGATTGACCATCAGCATGTTTCATATGTTCACATTTACCAGTTCTAGATGAGTCAAAATGTGTTACATTTATTATAATAATAATCATTTTAATGTCTAATGTAAAGCCACAGTTTGATCCACTACAGAGTAAATAATAATAATGTCAGATGAAGATGATTATGATGGTGATGTTTATTACAGAGAAATGTGTCCAATCCTCACACTGTAGTAATCTGATTAATAATCTGATCAAATCAACATTGTTCTTCAATGAAGGCTTTTCTAATTAAAGTAAGTAAATAAGTAATTTATTTATAAAGCGCTTTCCACTGATAAAATCACAAAGTGTTGTACAGAGCTGTGGAGAAATTAATACAAATAATAAAACATGAGTGTATATACATCATAACAGCATCATCATAAAAGGATAGTAAAAATCATTTAAAATCCAGTAACTAAAAGCTTTTCTGTAAAGTAAAGTCTTCAACAGTTTTTAAAAGTAACCACACAGTTGAGCTCCCTGAGAGACTGGAGTCTGGAACACCAGGTCTCCTCTGGTTTACATTTAGTTCTAGGGTCTTTAGGAGACCCTGGTCTGAAGACTGAAGTGTAGGTACAACACGTCTGAGATATATTGAGGGGTCTGACCATGTAACGCTCATGTAATGTAATAACTAATATTTATAGTTTATTCTAAACTTCACTAGAACCAGTGCAGAGTAGAAAGAATGGTGGTAATGTGGGATGTTCTAGAAGCACCAGTTAAAAGTCTGTATGAAAAGTTTGTTTTATCATTTTCATGTTTTTCAATGATATTTACAATTGTTAGGAAAACTTCATGTTCAGTGATTTCTAGACAACTCCAAAATAATGACATCATGGCCCCGCCTCCTTGTAAATGAAGCTCCGCCTTCATTCACAGACTGGGCATGTCAGGAACCTGGACCTGGTAGTAGTTTATCATAGATGGACCATGAAGCTTTTTAAAGTTAGCTTAAAGCTAAATTCCAGCTGCAGTGCTGTGTAACCAGATACCAACAAATACATCTAAAGATTCATTCATTATTTAAAATAAGTGAAATGCTGTTAGTCTTAAAGTCATTTCTAACTTGCCTATCCAAATGCCTGTGACTTTGTTCAGTGTGATAGCAGCACAGGAGGGGTACTGGGGCGTTGCACAGTCAGGTTCCAGTTGGACCACAGTCCCAACGTCTAGCTCCAGGTACTCATTGGGTTTACGCAGTATCCACTGAGTGCTCTCTGTGGCCATTTCATAGGAGCACATCAACAGAGGTTTAGACTTGTAACACACTGGTTCAACTGGAGCAAAAACAGACACCAGACCTGAGGAGAAAAGAGCGTGAGACATAGATACGTTATATGACAGGCAGTAAAGGAACGTGACAGCTAACGACTCATTTTGATTGGTTTCCTTGCAAATGAACTTCATTAATGGATGAAATGAGCACATGTTGATATTCTACTTGGTCACTTTCTCACTTCAAATATTTTCAGAACTTTCAAAATAAAGGTAGAGAATCAACAGAGATATTTAGTCTCAGTGTGAACAAGGTTTTTAACACTGGAGGTTCCAGATGCATCTTGGGAAACTTGGAAATATACTTCAGTGGGAACGTCATCATCCTATCATACTATAGTCTAGAGTAGACAGTATATAGTATATATTAAACAGTATATACTATATAGTAGACAGTATACACTATAGTCTATAGTAGACAGTATATATTATAGTCTATGGTAGACAGTATATACTATAGTATATAGTAGACAGTATATACTATAGTATATAGTAGACAGTATATACTATAGTATATAGTAGACAGTATATACTATAGTATATAGTAGACAGTATATACTATAGTCTATAGTAGACAGTATATACTATAGTATATAGTAGACAGTATATACTATAGTATATAGTAGACAGTATATACTATAGTATATAGTAGACAGTATATACTATATAGTAGACAGTATATACTATAGTCTATAGTAAACAGTATATAGTATATAGTAGACAGTATATACTATAGTATATTGTAAATAGTATATAGTATATAGTAGACAGTATATACTATATAGTAGACAGTATATACTATAGTATATTGTAAATAGTATATAGTATATAGTAGACAGTATATACTATAGTCTATAGTAGACAGTATATATTATAGTATATAGTAGACAGTATATACTATAGTATATAGTAGACAGTATATACTATATAGTAGACAGTATATACTATAGTCTATAGTAAACAGTATATAGTATATAGTAGACAGTATATACTATATAGTAGACAGTATATACTATAGTCTATAGTAGACAGTATATATTATAGTATATAGTAGACAGTATATACTATAGTATATAGTAGACAGTATATACTATATAGTAGACAGTATATACTATAGTCTATAGTAAACAGTATATAGTATATAGTAGACAGTATATACTATATAGTAGACAGTATATACTATAGTATATTGTAAATAGTATATAGTATATAGTAGACAGTATATACTATAGTCTATAGTAAACAGTATATAGTATATAGTAGACAGTATATACTATAGTCTATAGTAAACAGTATATAGTATATAGTAGACAGTATATACTATAGTCTATAGTAAACAGTATATAGTATATAGTAGACAGTATATACTATAGTCTATAGTAAACAGTATATACTAGAGTCTATAGTAGACAGTATATACTATATAGTAGACAGTATATACTATAGTCTATAGTAGACAGTATATACTAGAGTCTATAGTAAACAGTATATAGTATATAGTAGACAGTATATACTATAGTCTATAGTAAACAGTATATACTATAGTCTATAGTAAACAGTATATACTAGAGTCTATAGTAAACAGTATATACTATATAGTAGACAGTATATACTATAGTCTATAGTAGACAGTATATAGTATATAGTAGACAGTATATACTATAGTCTATAGTAGACAGTATATACTATAGTCTATAGTAGACAGTATATACTAGAGTCTATAGTAAACAGTATATACTATATAGTAGACAGTATATACTATAGTCTATAGTAGACAGTATATAGTATATAGTAGACAGTATATACTATAGTCTATAGTAGACAGTATATACTATAGTCTATAGTAAACAGTATATACTATAGTCTATAGTAAACAGTATATAGTATATAGTAGACAGTATATACTATAGTCTATAGTAGACAGTATATACTATAGTCTATAGTAGACAGTATATAGTATATAGTAGACAGTATATACTCATTTAGTTTGTAGTCTATAGTACGTTAGTGGGACATTTACTACACAGACACTTCTAATAATGAAATTAATGATTACCACTTGTTTTTAAAAACTACACCTGATGAGTTCCAAACAGTCAACATCTAAACTGATGAGGTCAGCACTTAATGTGGTTAAAGTTAAGTATAAATACTGTAAGTTTTTCTCACCCATGAGGTCGATCTTGATGTCAACGAGCTGTGATGACAAGTTGCTTAAAATTCCTTCCAATTTTTCTACTAATATTGGGGCATAAACGTCCATCTCATAGTTGGCAATGTTTCCACTTCAGGTGGAACAGGAACAGGAAGTAAGGATTGGGAACCAATCAGAGAAACAATAATTAGGTATTATTCTTACAATATGTAATAACAGTGGATCATGAGATATAAGCTGGTATTTGAACAATAGCAGTTTAACTAATTCATATCAATCATTTTCAAAAAGGCTGCTATTCCATTAAAAACATACAATACCTTATAGTAGTTATGTTTATAGATCCAAGGCCGTTCAATATTCCAAACTCTTTAACTAACTTTCAAAGCAAAAGCATAAAACAAGCTTATTTTACTGAAGGGAAATGTTTGCGGAGGATGTAAAATGAGCTAAAGATGACGTACCATGTCATTGTCAGTGGTTACCCATGGCAACGCACTCTCTGCAGTTCCATTTATAAAAACTGTGGATCATTAACAACATCATTAACACGGGTTTTTCTACCAGACAGTCATGAAATAGCGAGAGTCGTTTTCTGACAACCTTCGACTTTAGGGACGCAGAGCGGCGTGACGTAAGACACGTTGTGGGAGCAGGTCGTGTCGTGGCAGCAGTCAGGGTTAGCGTAGCACACTTCGTTGCTCCAGGTGTAGCCCGCGGAGCAGTTGCAGTGAACTTCCTGTCCAAGTACTAAACACTCTGAGAAAAACAAAATGCAAAGCTGAAATTAAAGAGACGTGTACAATTTGTTAAAAAAAAAACCTAAATTATTTGTCAACCAAAAGTTATTTATTTTTATGAAAAATATATTCTTTAAACATGAAAAAAATCCTTCAAAAACTAAAATAAAAAAATCACTTTTCCGTTTTTGCTGCATTTTTCTTGCCATTAGCAACAACTTTCCTCATGTTAGCTTGCAGGCTAGGCTAGCTTTAGCTTTAAGAGAGGCGGGGCTTAGGAGCTAGCAGCGTGTGCATTAAACAACTCAAAGTTAGTATTAGTAATATTTTTTTTCTTGTGTTTGCCAAACTTTATTCTTTGTAGATATGTAAGATTGTTTTATTAAACAAATAGCAAATAAAACATATGAAAAAAGTATATAAAAAAATGTAAAAGCATGAGTAATTTACCAGCGATCAGTTCACTGTCGGTAACGGTGACGATAAAAGTGACGCCGTTGCTATCGGTTACATCAATAGCAGCTGTTTTAAAGATCGTTGACAGGTTCAGGAAATCCAACGACACGTTGCTTTCAACCATCACTTCAGCAACGTAGGAATCTGCAATTTATTAGCAAAATGTTTATTATCCAGTAACATTAGGGAAAAAAAGAGATTAGCATTAGCATTAGCAGCATTAGGGCAGTGTTGCATGACTTGGTGTTTGTCTTTGTTTTGGACAGAAAAACAACAGCTGCTAAATTTACTCAGTAATGAAGATAAAATAACAGTTTTAATGAAGTTACTGTAAGGACAGGAAATGATCAGCTTCATAAAAGTCTAGGTTTATGCACAAGAAGTTACTTGACCTTTATTATTTATTTCCTAATAATATAATCATGTTTGTGTGTATGTGTGAAAATAACGTACCTTGTGTAAACACCTACAAAAAACAAAACAAAATACACAAATAATGGTTAAGTTGTATGTGAAATAACTATTTCTACAAATGTAAAATTATGAGTTTGGTAAATTTTGTTGACAAAAAACTACTTTTTTAATATGTCATTAATTATTAGGCTGTGACTAATACTAAAAAAAAACATCACAATAAATCAATATTTTAGTCAACTAATAAAACAATTTTGTCACATGGGATGAAATCCAATCAGAACTGATGTGATCTCATCAAGTCTGTGCATGTTTATAAACATTAATAATATCATATCAGGTTAATCAATCAGAATAGAATCTTTATTATTTAGTCGACTATATCTGGAACCGTTTCATTTGACTAAAATCTTAATGTCATTAAATTGACTAAAACTAATTTATGTAACTGAAATAATCCTGATAACCTAATGTTGACAAACAATACATTTAATAAATGACTAAAAAAAAATGAAAATGAACACTGTAGTGTGTTGTGTTTGCAGTATTCCATTAATAATGTACAATGTAAGAAGGATGAAGGTATAAAACATAAATACAATTTAAAAAAATCAAATAAAGGTATAATACAAACCTGATTGATGATGTAAACAGCTCCAAGAACAAAGAGAAACACTCGAGAAAACATTATTGTTCTGTTGAAAAATCCATAAAACAAAACAAAGAAATGCTAATTACACAAAAATAGAACTAATACAAATAAAAGAAAGTAAAATTTAAGAAAATATTTAAGGAACACAAGGCAATTCAATGTGCTTTCCAGTTTAAAAATCAATAAGAACATAAAAATCAGCAGTAAATACAAACTTTCACCATTTATTACATTTATTATTTATTATAAATTTTGCTAATGCTGATGACAACTCTCATTCCAGGAAAGAAAAGCAATAATTGTGTTTGATAAAAAGTTAAATTAGATGAACTGCAGTCTATCCTGAAACAATAATAATTCATACGTCCACTTCACTGCTTTATACATTTGTTTTCTGTATGATTTAAACATTTTTATGATCAAAATCATTGAATTAATTCTCAAACCCATTTAAAAAGAGCAAAAGGAGGCGCTTTAAAATTAACATTTTCAAATTAAGCTCAAAATGTAAATATAATCAGAATCAGAATGTTTATTGTAAATAATATTCAAACTCGTACCATTTCACTGCAAGAACATACAATAGTAAATGTACTAGGAAATAATTTCTATCCATTTACTAATATAAAATTATATTTAAATGGAAGAAATGTATTTAATATTGTAATGAGTTGATAAATGTGTGCATCAGTGCTTCAACACATGTCATATGGTGACATATATGTATATATATATATATATATATATAAATATATGTTAATTCTCTGTATAAAGAAAAAAACAGCAGCTGTTTCTTCAGGACTCATATTAATACTTGGTATTTAAGATGAAATCAGTTAATACTCATTCTGAGTATTAATTAATTTCACTGTCTGGAGTGAAATCAGTTAAAAGTCACGTAACTGTTAATGTTTGAAGGTTTTAAATCAATGAATTCCTGATACATAAGTGATTAATGGTAAAGCACAAAAAGCAGAAATAACTCGTGTACATAATGTTCATCAATGAAAGCTAAAATTAGGCATTGAATCCAATATTAAATTAGGAACAATATTCTTCATCTAAAATATTAAAAATCATCACTTCACATCAGCTCTTTGCAATTTTTTTTTATTTCCAAAGTGCACGTTTAAATCGTATAAATCATAGCTCAACAATCTGTGAACCTTTTGTTCTTTATTTAGTTTCACAATCAAATGAAAAAATTGAAAAAACTGATATTTTTTTTGCTTTTATTAATTTAAAACCAGAAACAGAGAAACGGAAAAACCAACAAGCAGAATTTTTTGGTTTTAAAATTAAATCTGGTTCTGTTTGTGTGACATTTACGGGGAAACTAAACATGTATTAATAAGTCACATTACTGGCGAATTGAAATGTTATTAATACATAAATAAATAAAAAATGGATGTTACATAAAACATGTGGAACCAGAGGTGGTGTAATAAATCTACTGGTGCTCCTCGTTTCTTATGATCAACTTCCGTGTGTGTGTTGACGGCTGCTGTTAGCGGTATTTATAATGTGCAAAATAAATATTTTACTGCCCTCAAAAAAACTGTAATTTTTTTTTTTTTTTTTTTGCAAAAGTGTCAAATGGTAGAAGTTGTAACATCGATTGTTCCTCACAGTGAATAGTTTATCTGGATATTAATTAGACATAAACGTGAGCAGATTAATACGAGCTAAAACATCCACAGACTGAATAAAAACATGAGCAGAACCAGAAACTGATGAAATAAATCCTTCTTATTACTGTATGTGAGGAGACCTGGTCCAGGATCTGAGGAGGGAAACCTGGTGTCGTGGACTTTAAAAAAAAAAAAAGCTGAAAAACGCTTCTTCTCTGGTTTCTCTGTATTTCTGTTTTGGTTTTCAATTAGAAAAACTGTAATTTTGATCTGGTTTTAAAAGGCAAGAACCAGAGAATGAAGGGTTTTTGCATTTGGTCAAAACAACAGCTGAATGTTTTTTTTGCTCCTTGTAACCGTTTGTGGTTCCATCACATCTCTGTGGTCACTTTTAGTCCAGGCAGTAAAGTTGGTGCTATTTAGAGCATGGGTTCTCAACCTTGAGGTTAGGATCCCAATTGGGGTCGTGAGACACTGGGAAGTGGGTCGCCAGATGCCTTCAAGAAACAGATTTTTTTTTTTTTTTTTTTAAACAATTTCAACCCATTTTTTCTTATTTTTATCCTTTTTTTGCAACTTCCACCAAACTCACCATATTTTAACCTATTTTCATCACTTTTTCTTGCCATATTTTTGCTCCTTTTAATGTATTTTTGCTACATTTCTCCCATTTCTGACACTTCTACATCACATTTTAATGACTTCTACACATTTTTTCCACTTTCCAGACATGTTCATCACTTATAAACCATTTCCACCACTTTTACACCTAATGTCACATATGTTGACCCATTATTGTCACTTTTAACCTCTTTTTTTTAAAATCATATTTCATGATTATTTTTGCCAATTTAACCACGTTCGTGAGTCGTCATGCACATTCTTTGCCAGTTTAAACTAATTGTTCCTTCTTTTTAAAAGATATGGGGTCAGATTGAGAACCACTGATATAAAGTAATATTACATTTATTATCACAAATGGTAATGTTTTATAATTCATCAGACATAAGATTAAATGTTAGATGCTCATTACAATTAAAAATGTAAAGAAAGCTGAGCTTTAGGTATTTATTAACAACCAGGAACAGGAGTTGTGAACTAGCATCAGATAGAAACTCTTTGTTGAATTTCATTGTCTCTGTCAAATAAATGAAAAAACATTTTTAAACAATTACTTCCTAAAGAAGTCGTTTCATCAGATAACTTGATAAAAACCAAAGGAATTAAACCTGCAAAGTGTTTTTAATCCTATAAACAGTTCAATGATATAAATACAACAGGAACACTGTAATTACATCCACTTCATTCATTTATAGGAAAACTAATTAGTTGGTGTCTGGATGTTGGTTTTTTAAAAAAAGTAATATTGTGAAGGATTTTCTACTTTACCTTTACATGTGCTGGTGTTCTGTGATTGGTCCGTCAATGGAATGTGAATGTTTCTCATGTCAAGCAGCAGCTCATCACATTCAGAGTGTGTGTGTGTGTGTGTGTGTGTGTGTGTGTGCACTGATCTTCTACCTTTGCACTGAACAAACATTTGCATTGATGGAATTTCTCCACACAGACCAGATTGGCTGAGACGAAGCAGACGTCGTTCAGTTTTCCATGAGTATTTGTCTAACAAATCAGTGAAGCTCCTTAAGAAAGTCACAGGAAATCTGGCTTTTTGATAAAAACTCAGGAGTTTGTGTCCGTGCACGTGAATGTTGTCTGTATCATTAAAAACATGAGAATGCATGAAGTAGAACATCAATAGCACATTTACAGTCAAACGTGTGAATCACTAGTTTTTAGTTTAGATGTAACAACAATAAGAGGAAAGATTCTTATTTACACAAATTGCAACAGATTAACACTTTTTTACCCTAAGAAAAACTTCCTGCTTTTATTTTGAAGGGCATCTAGAATGTAATATATTCCAACAGTAGATAATATAAGATAATGTAATATTTGTAGAACAGGTATTTAGATTAAATCCAACATGTGTAAATGTTGTCTTTTCATCATAACTTTTGTGACGAGTCCTTATTGTTTAGCGCTTTATAAACAAAGATGAATTGAATTTGAATGGAAATAACAATTATTGATGCAAATAAAGCTGCTGTGATTTTTAACAACATAAACAATTGTGTTCATGTTGTTTATTTATTTAATAAAACTGCTGGTACAGTTTGTATATTTAGGTAAATATGGTCACACAATAATCTGTTTTTCATCTACAATATTAACAGAACAACATTTAACACTTTACTCTTTTTATCTCACACTTTAATAAATAAATGTGTTTATAAAGCTGCTTTTTCACCATCAAACTGTCTCGTTATAGATTATTATACATGTAACTGAAGTATTCCAGAGTGTTTTTCATCAGTTACTGTAACTAGTTATTACAGTAACTAGTTACTGTAACCAGTAACTGTAATAACCAGTTACTGTAACTAGTTATTACAGTAACTAGTTACTGTAACCAGTAACTGTAATAACCAGTTACTGTAACTAGTTATTACAGTAACTAGTTACAGTAACTAGTTACTGTAATAACCAGTAACTGTAATAACCAGTTACTGTAACCAGTAACTGTAATAACCAGTTACTGTAACCAGTAACTGTAATAACCAGTTACTGTAACTAGTTATTACAGTAACTGGTTACAACAACTACTAGTTACAGTAGTTACTGTAACTAGTAACTAGTAACTACTAGTTAGTAACTAGTAACACACACTGACTCTAATAAGTCTGTGTGTGTGTGTTTAATAAGTCTGTGTGTGTCCATGTTAAAGTCTACATGTTTATGTCTCTGTCCATTCACTCTTTTCATTATATTCATGTATTTTAGGGCTTTATTACATAATATCAGCTGTAGTCCAGGCCGTCGCCATCTTGGATTATGTCGTCACCAGCGCATCATCAACGCAAATCGCACGAGTGCAGAATGATTCAAATAACTGTATATATATATAATATATAATAATATATATATAATATATAATAATAATTTAAAATTTGTCTCATTAACATGTACGTCTGCCAACATTAAAAGTCGAGCATGTTGCGCTGCATCGTATTGTATTAGATAACGTAACCTTTTAATATTGTAACATGTACTTGTAAATGTAATGTCATGCTTGTATTTTAATGCCTTTTTACATCTTGGCCAGGGGACGACAGATGAAAAATAGCCTTTTGGGTAATTCTGGCTTTTTTTAACCACGTTTGTTCATGTGTTATATAAAATTGCACTGTCCTCTTTCAAATAAACCAATAAAAAAACATAAAAGAAACACAATTATTTGAGGCAGTGCTGGATCAAAAAGGTCCAAAAATGTTAAGAAGAAAAAAGTTTCGCACAACTGCGTTTTATAGTTTCTGTTTCCACTGTATCCATAATAATAATAATAATTCTCAACAATAACTATTGATTAATTTGTCACATGACTGTTCCAGGGTTTGTTTTATTTAGTTTCACATCTACCTGTAGATCTATGTTTTTTACACTGATGACAACTAGTTTGTAGTTTTATTTCAGAAAGTTTCACTTTTACAGTTACAGTTGGAAACCTTTGTTCATTAAATATTCTAGTTATATTACAGTAACTAAATTAAACTATATCAACTAAGTGAATTAATAAAAATAACCTGTGTAAAGGATTTTTCAAACTAAATAATGATCTTATTAAATCTGTGACGTGTTAAACCTGAACAATTGAAAGAATCAGAATCAAGAATCATTATTTATTGGCAGAAATACTTTTAAACACTTGCTGTACATTCAGATGACATAAAAATATTGTTTTCAAATATGTAGAATAATTGTGAATTTATCAGTAGTAGTTTTAATATTTTAGTTCATTTTTTGCAGGCACCTTTTTTGTCCATCAAATGTATTTAAAATAAACTCAAATTAAAGAGAGATGTTATTTAACTGTTGAACCTTGTCATCATTTTATTTATTTATAGATTTTTTTAAATTGAAAAAAAAAAAAAAAAAAAGGTTTATGGTCCTGGTCTCAGATAGTGTGGTGTTGAACACACACTAAGTCATCACATATGTCATAACTGCAGACAAATGGATTAATTCCATCACAGTGACTTTTAACCTGGGTTCAGGTTCTGATTAAGATACACACAGTGTTTCTGTATCAGAGGAAGTAAACGTTTAAATTACTTCTTTTTCATTCATAGTTCATTCTGACCAAACAAACTGTTTTTGGTGTATTTACCTCCAGCTCCTCTCCACTCAGAGCCGTGTCCTCTGAGTCTTTATAGAAAACTGACCAATCACAGCAACTGTTCACAGGTGGAGCCTCACCTGCAACTCAGAACTAAATCAGCAGAAAAATCCACAAATTAAATAATTGTTTGTGAGAGGAATTTTCATCTTCAACCAAATCAAAATAAACAAGAAAATAAAAAGCAGAACAAACACATTTCACTTCATGACACAGTGGAAATGTGTCACTAAGCTAAGTCATGAAGCTTGGATGAATTAATAAGAAAGAACAGTCTCTAAAGTTATTTAAAGTCATGTAAAACAGAAATTGAAGAATTATTATTCCACTCAGTGTTTTTAAAACCAAACGCTGGGTTAAGGTTCAGTTCTTGTCCAAAAAAACAGAATCAGAATCAGTCTCTAATTCACAGTCAAACACACAAAATAAAGCAGATATCTGGTCAAATGGTTCAAAAGTCTGTAATCAGTGTCTGAACTGATACAAAATATTTTATTTGGTAACAAACTGTTACAAATTCCAAAATCCAAACTGTAACTAATGTATCTGATGCATCCAAACACACAAACATGACATGCATTAAACTGCATATGAGTCAGCGTTATGTTAAAGGGGACATATTATGAACAATCTGTGTGTGTCCACCGAGACACAAAATGTGAAATAAAACCATCCAGTCGTTTGTTTGTGGTCTGTGTTTCAAATTTTCTCAGTTTGTGATGTCACAAGTTGAATCGACTGTGTTGTCTCCCATGAAAAAGAGGGGCGGGGGGAAGGGGAGGAAAACGGAGCGCTCTGAAAGAGCTGGTTTATGCAGGGTCAGAAACCTCCACTTCATGTTATGCTTTGACCAAACCCTTGCACAGATGTGTCATTTAGACCACAGGAAACTGTTTTAAATTGGTATAATATGTCCCCTTTGAGCATATGAATGAAAAGAATGAAAAATTTAGCAGCAGATATTCAGTGTTGCCAGATTGGCTAATTTCCTGCATTTGTGTGGTTTAAAACTCCTGTATTAGAAAAGATCAATAATGTGTTAGTAAACAGAACGTAAAACCATAAACATGATCATTTACAGGCTTTTCAGACAAAAAACCTTAATGTAATAACACTGAATGTTCAAACTAAAGAATGTGCTTCTCTTGAATTTGACTTGTGGTGGATTTGAATGGTAAAACAGTCACAGTGATGTCACTCCTTAAGTAGACCAGCTCTGTGTAGACAAACGTCCTTCATCTAACAGATTTGCTTTGCAAAGTAAACCAGTAGAAGATGCACTTTGCATGTATGTAAAGTCATGTATTGACTACTATTACACAGTAAAATGGTGCAGTGGTCTCATGTCATTAGATCAAACACATATTACTATTTACAAACAAGCCTTTCAATAAACAACCAGAAGGTCCTTGAAACCCTCACTTAGTCAAAAGTGCATCGTACAAAACAAGCATTGAAACGTACAGTATGTGCTTCATGTGACATGGATGTAGTGAACATGTCATATTAAGTCCACATTACATCATCTTGATGAAATCACCCAAAACTCTGTTTTAAAGACACAACAGAAGAACATCAGACCTTTTTTCTTCTTCTGCTTCATTAAAAATAGCTGTAGTAAAATAAACATCCTAAGTGTTGAATGACTGAGCTTCAACATTAGTACCAGAGGAAATGTTGTATCCTGAAAAACAAGTGAAAGGAAATCATGAACAAACTGAGCTTCACAACTAAACACTAAGCGTGAGACGATATATCGTGACAATACATTAATATCAATATCATAATGTTAAAATATCTCTAGTTGAAGGGATGAGTGTTTCTATTTTAAATAAAGCAACATAAGTTTCTGCAGTTATTGGAGAGAAAAGCTCATATTGTTAAACAGAAGCCCCACCCTCTCCTAATAATGATCTATTAAGTAGTTGATTTCTCATTTGACAAATGTGGAAGAGCAAAATTCACATCATAAACACGTTAAAATGTTGATTATTTTAATCCAGAATATTCTCGTACCCCTTGATTGTCGACTCCGTTGGAAGACACTTGGTCCACTTGATGTGTTTCCATTGCTTGTGGTCTGAAATAAATAAGTGACAAAATAAGCCTCTGACATGAATAAAAAGCCTGATTATAATAAAATAATCAGAATAAAAGTCACCACAAAACTTAGAGAGAAATCTATTCTTACACGAGTTCCTGAAGTAACTGAGCTCATTTTAGACATTTCCGTCCGCACCTAAGGAGACATTTATCAATATTAGTGAGTCAATAAAAATAAAAAGCACTATATGTCACTGTTCTTCACATTCCACATTGTTTTCACATGTAAAACATAAACAACTAAACCTGCTGCTCATGTGAAATCACTTTAATCCATGTTTAAGGAAATATAGATGATGCTTAATCTAAGAACATCAGGGATTAATACTGTTATTTATAGTTACTTTCAGACATGTAGGATACTTACAGTTCCATCCAAAAGGGTTCCAAAAATCAGAATGAATAAACCCTGAAAAAAATAACAATGTGTTAACAGGGTTTGGTGATAATAATTCATTCTACAGTTTTAATTAGGGACGAGTTAACGATACAAAACAACAGACTAGATACTGGGTTCACAATAATGGAAAAGAGAAAAATAACCATGCTTTCATTTAACTTTTAAATCTGGACATACATACTTTTCAACTCAAAAAAAATATACTAAAATAAATATGAGCACAAAAAAAATCCTATTTTTCTTATTTAAAGTACAAAAAGTACATTTCTATATAAATAAAAACAAAGTCTGACATTTAGTCAAAAATTAAAACCAAAAAAAATAATCTGTGCATTACAGGTTGTTTTTTTTTTACACAGTGTAGCCCTGGTTTTTAGAGATAGGGCAGTTGACATTCTATGTTCCGGTCAAAGTATGATATGAAAATGCAGATTATTGATCGCTGAATTCATACCTGCAGTGAGTTGAAGATTGCAAATGTGATATGCACCCCCAGATTGAACGGATCCACGATGATTCCAACTCCCAGACCCCAGGTGATTCCAAACAATGGTGTCAGGACAGCCAAAGTCTTTATAATCCCTTTTAGTTTATTCATGCTCTCTGACCCGCCTCTTAACCCAACGATTTTATAGATCACCACAATCAGGATAATTAAGTTTATCAGAACTATCAACAGGGCAGGGACAACAAACGCCAACAGAGCCAAAGAATCTTTAATATTCAGCCAGCAGAGCCCTGAGCGCTGTATGTACTCACCATCAGGTGCAGTCACAGCTATCGTTATCACTGTGATAATGACTGGTACCCCATAACCCAGAGCAAATCCAATACCTATCTGTGCACTTTTGGACACTTTGGGACCAAAAACATCGACCACATGATAAAGCAGGAGCAGAGCTGCAGAAAGCATCCAGAAAAACAGAGCCAAGTAAAACAAGTGGATAAAGAAGGTGGCTGCGGTGCATGCTGGGGTGTCCCCCCTCCCTGATATGGCAGCGCCCACCAGGAACCAAATGTCTGCAATCAGCAGAGACAATGCTATGTTCACAATGGAAATGTGGCGCAAGTGGATGAGTGGGTCACTTCTTAGTTTCCTCCATATGACCGCTTCAATGATAAGGCAAATGATTAATGAAGCCAGAGATATGCTAACGCCAATGTAGGTAATGTAGTCCAAAACTAGGCTTTCAAAATTGCCGAATGACATGAGCATTGAGAATGAAGTGAGATGGTTGCAGTTGCAGGTGACGGTGTCATTTACGTTGAGCACTAGCTTACAGCCATCACCGTCCCATCCCCCGAGGCCATCGAACAGGCTGAAGTTCCAGAAAACACACTGAGGTTTATCCAGAGATGTATTCAGAACCTCGAATGTGAACGATATGTTAGTAACAACGCTGAAGGACTGCACGATCACGACCCTGCCATTGATTACGTTGGAGGATGAGTTAACTTCATCTCTCGGAGGGAGAACGTTATCCATGGTGAGAAACGTGACCACAGTGAGGATGACATTATCTCCATCAGACTCTGGGAGGTCTATCTCCACCGAGGAGTTGAACCCAGAACTGAATGCTTCACTGAAAGTTGTTTTGTTTAAAAGTATAGAGGGTGTGGAAATGTTAAAAGTTGTGTTTGCGACACGACTTGTTATAGTTTCCAGAGCCTGGAGGAAGGAGCCACTGACACTAGTAGCACTGGTGTCTGATGTCCTAGACTGGGAGGGTAATAGACTTTGACTGGATGATTTCAGGTGTCTGATGGGGTCTGAAATGTTTGTTTCTAAAGTGTTTAGGGTGACTTTGTTCAGGGACCGCCAAACTTCCCTTGCTCCATCAGTGGTTAGAATCCCCGCTGAAAGCAGGACGTCCTGAGACAAAGACAAATGGAAATAAGAACAAGTTTCTCAGATAAATCAGTTTTGTCAACTTTTTTGTAAGAATCCAATAACAATAATAAGGCTTTCCGACAAAAAATTAACAAAAACGTCGCCAAAAACCACCTGAGCCAATAGCAACATTCTATTGTTCTATTTTCAGACAATTGAGACGCCGCTAGACGTTAACATAACCACTAGGAACAAAGCCCAAGACCAACACATGATGACCTGATAATAATGTATCATGTTTTTCTGCAGTCAGTGTCTTCTCCTCGTTCTTCTCTCTCTGCTCTGTTTCAGGTGAAGGTGATGATGTCACTTCCTGATCTGTGGTTCTAGTCTGGAACACTCTGATGTTCTATCTCTATATCCTGTTCTGATGGTCCTTCTGTCTACTAACCACAACCAGTCCACGCAGATGGCTGCCACCTCTGAACCTGGTTCTAACAGAGATTTATTCCTGTTAAAGGAAGTTGTTTCTTCTCACTGTCACTAAATACTTGTTCATGTTGGGTTTTTGTCCTTTTTATTAAAAATGTTACATGTTGATAGCGCTTTGAGATGTGCACTGTATGAATATAGTTGAATTGAATTGTAATAACAGTGTTCAACCCATAGAGGGCAGTCACTCTGATATTCAACAACTAAAACACTACATTTAAATACTTATGACTATAAAGTGGAGTGGGACTAGGATTAATAAACTATATTACTACATACCTCATCATATATGGATTCAGCAGAAAACAGTGGTTTTGGGGTGCACTATCTCTTTAATAATAAGAGTATTGTTCCAGTGACGCTCTGTAGAGTCACTCACAGTCAAAGCAAACGACTGCAGACTCAGAGTTAAAGTGTGTCAGTGATTAAAGAGGTCACATTGTACGACTGTACAACACATTTAATTGCAAATTATTGGCGAGGTAATGAGTTCATTACAAATGGTGTCTTAATTAACTGGAATTTAAAAAACTGAATCACAGGGTTGAAAAAGTCACATGGTTAAAACCTTAGAGCCATGCACTAAACAGATCTTTCATTTCTTCAGGTTCAAAACATCCTAAAAATCTGCAAAGTTACAAACCTCCATCATTTGTCTTTGTATGGTGGTGTTTCCTGCCAGTTCGGCTATATTTTGTAATATTTCCACAACGGCGTTGGTTGTGGCAGTGGAATTAACTATTTGATCACTAAAGCTGACCGTGGCATTGCTGAGTTCTCGTAAGAATTGTGGCAGCTCGAACACAGTTAAATTCTGTAAAAAAGGTGAAATTAAAATGTAAGTTTTTCAAATTGCAAGAATAAATCACATTATGTTTTATTCATATATTCACTCTTATCCTCATGTCTTTTCTGATATTATAGATTATGAAATTATCAACATAAAAACAGGTAAAAACTACAAAGGTCTGGCCATTGGAAAAATAAGGCAGAAATTAGTGATTCTAATCCTAATTAATGAATTATAATAATTAATGAATTATTAGTCACTTTACAGTTAGAAAATGTATTTTTTGTATGTTTCACAAACAGCTAAATAATTATCAGTAAACTTGACAAAGTCTCAACATTCATGATTTTTGTATTTACAAATCAAGGCTTAATGTTGTATTGATTAGTACTTTTTACATCAGTTGTAATTTCTTTGAATTATCAATTACATTTAATGTAATGTTAATCTTATAGAGGATTATTCACCGTCTACATCCCATGTCACATTAAGGAGTGCTGTACACTTGTGTAGCCTACAGGGGGCAATAGACAGGCTAAAACAAACATATTTTCAATGAAAACAAGTTCAAAAGATGTGGAAATGGGAAAACCTTAGAAAAGTGTGTTCATGTGTTTTAGTAAATAAAGCAGAATTCACAAACCTCCGACTGATCAAGTAGATTCTTAATGATTCTAAGGATGCAGTTGTCTTCAAAATCTTCAAATTTTGTGCTTTGTTTACAAATGGCTGTTCTTTCCCCTTCAAATTCCTTCTCACAGTCTATCGCAGCCTTAAAATTTAAAGTTCCGTTGCCGAACGTGTCATTGATGCAAATGATTGCTGGAGATGAAAGTAAAACACAAAATGTTAGCAAGATGCTAATCATAAATCATTCTAAAGAATTGTTTCTGATGTTTAATACTCACTATTGTTTGAAAACACCAATTTTATGTTTTTTTCAAACATTTCATAGCCTTTTACTCGACAAGGAATAGTTTGATTTTCACAGGTTTCAGGTTCATATGTGAATTTTGTGCCTGAAAAAAAAACACATTGACAAAAAAAATCACAAAGTCTTTTTGTATAATTTTCTAAATAACTTAAGTGTAGATAACTTACCTTGTTCTAGAAAGTTTGGGAAAAAGACCTCGTATGGTTCGTTGACAGAACATTCTAATTCCACCTTTGGATTGTCACAGTTTACCAGTTGTTGTATTTGATTCACAATGATTACAGGTCTTTCCTGAACGGTGAAGAATTTAGCAGCTCGCCGGCGAAAACGGGAATTACTTGGTGTCCGCAACTGGCATTCATACAAACCTGAAATCAAAGTGGGTTCTCATCATCCTGAGAGGTCAAAAATACTGAAAAACTTCCTTCTCACTGTCCTAACGAAGAGATACAGTATCTGGACACACTTATCCAGCTTCGTAGTACAGGCCCACAATGTACATGGAAAGCATTCAAGTTTGTTCAAAGTGCAACAATTATTAATTACTTAAAGAGTTCCTTCTGTTTTAGTGACTGTTGTTAGTTTAAGGGTTTGATCAACGTGTTTAACGTTTTTTTTTTTAATATATATATTTATTGGATATTTTTGTTTTCAAAAACACAAGACAGAACAGAACATTCTGGCTGAGTTTACACAGGTGGGATAGTCAAACCCAGAAAAGAAAAATGTAATTAAACATACCATAGAAGCTGTTTAAGTGATTTACACAACAATATAATAATCGTTCACATTCGAGGCTCTTAATACAATCACAAAGAGGAATAAAATTACATTTGTACATTATATCAAAAGTGGGTATTACTTTAATTCCGAAATATTCAAATCCTTCCGCTGACCAGGTGAAAGGGAATTTTAGGTTTTTCTTGTAAAGAGGCATCACTTCTGATTTGTTGAAATGAATTTTGTAGCCTGAGTAACACAGAATCTACTAAGTCTCAATGAGGGAGGGAATGGACACCTCAGGCTTAGTCATGAAAATAAAAACATCATCAGCGTACAACGTAATCTTATGATGCCTCTCACCAGTAGTCAGGCCGTGTACGTCCATATTAACCCACACAGCTTCAGCTAAAGGCTGGATGACTAAGGCAAAAAGCAGTGGAGAGAGGGGACAGCCTGACGTGTACCCCTGACGTGTACCCCTCCGAACCTGAAAGCTGGGAGATCGCAAACCATTTGTTAGGACGGCTGAGCTACTTTAGAGAAGTTTAATCCAATTTATAAATGTGTTACCCAAACCAAATCTATGTAGAGTATAAAAAAGAAGGAAACAGACCATGCATTGATTTTCGTTGGAAGATTTGTATCACATTCAGCAGCCCACGCATGTTATTGTATGAAACCTGTTTGGTCCTGGTTAATGAGCAAAGGGACGAGTCTTTAGGCAAAAGGCCTTTAACAAATGAGTCGTTGTACATATTTAGAAATGGATCTACTAATACTTTAAAACAAACTCATAGAAACTTCTAAATGTGTCATACATTTTTGCTGTGTTAATATATTGCAAACCATTTACGTCTTTAATTGAAGAAATGTTTTGTGAGTCTGACTTCTTTTTTGTTAAATAGGCCAAATATTTGCCTGGCTTATCACCATGTTTAAATATTTTACATTCTGCTTCATTTGTCAAATGTCGATTGAAGAGATTTGTTTGAGTTTGCCATTTGAAGATTTAATAAGGTAATAAGGTCTTATTTGGATTCTAACATAACTCTGTTCTGCTTGTCTTTGTTGTTTACTGTTATTGTAGGAGGTCATTAGACCTCTACAGTAAGCTTTAGATGTTTCCTACAACAATCATGGCTCGTCTGTGGAAGCTGCATTAATGAAAAACAACTGTTTACAATATATGATGCTAAATTTTGATCATACAAATACAGAGGAATCAAAATGCCACCTTCTGGTCCGGTCAGACATACCTCCAATACTACATTCAATAAAGACAGTGTGATATGACTATACTACCTATAGAACTAGACGTGATAACATGTATGTACCTTTGAAATAAAAAAGGTGTTGTGCTCTCTACACATCTACAAAGGACAGTTCTTCGCATTACATTGTAATTATTTTGGCTTGGAGTAGTAAGTGTTGTTTACCTGCCAGTGATTCATCCATAAGTGGGTTTAAATGACAATTAAAATCTTCCCCAACAACTAAATTCTTAATATTAAGATGAACTAATTCTGTAAAAGCAGAAATCACGTAGTCCCACGGTTGTCCAGGGGTGCAGTACAAACTCATAAATGCAACTTCCTCTCTATATAAGATGCCTCTCATAGTCACATAGCGCCCTCTTGTGTCCTTAATGCAGTCTACCAGTATGAAAGGCACATTTTAAAATTGCTACACCCCTACTGTGGGATGAAAAAAGAGGAGGAATAAACATAATGTAATTTAACATGTTCTTTATCATCTAGGTGTGTTTCTTGTAGCAAAGCTATATGAACCCCTCTGAAGATAATTCAAGACCTTTCTCTGTTTGATTCACATTCCAAGTACATTGGTTCAGTGTCGACATGGTTTTACTTATTCACTGACATAAAACACAAAATGACAAAACATTTTCTCATAATATCGTCTATTTGTAAAACTTCAGCAAAATCAGCCAAAAAAACACATAAGAACAAAAAAAAGAAACAAAGGCTGACTAACTGTAACCTTGCCTGTAAAATGGATCCATCTTGTGCTCCAACCCTAAGCCTTTGTAAGCAAACTGAACCAGTTCGAACCAATCATGAGGCAGAAGCGTTGAAGCAAATCTGTCGCATGCGCAGTTGAGGGGAGAGAACTAGCTGGGCTACAGCTACTAGCATAGCTTCAAATACAAATAGAAAGATGTCAATGCAGGAGGATGAACGTGTGGAAGCTGCTATAAACTATGTTTTAGAAGAATCCAGAATTTCCTTTTGAAAGAGCAACAGCGAGAGGCGTTTTGTGCATTTTTGGACGGTTAAGACGTATGTTTTCACCAGCGGAGCCTTGCTGTTGTTGTAGCTAGCAGTGTCACTGCCGTGTGATCGGCTAAAACAAAGCATGGTGGACAGGCGCTTCGCCCAATCAGCTTCAAGCATTCTGTTCATGTCCCTCCCTGGTTCCGAAAGGATTCGCCTGACACGAACCCAGATTGATCTACCAATCAGGTAGCAGCAGGCTGCGTCGGTGGAGTGGTTGTGCTGAAAACCGAACTGCATTGAATGTAACAAATTATTACAATTGAAGTGATCAGTTAACTTCTCTACAATGGCTTTCTCAACAATTTTATATGCTACGGGCAACATCCTAATAGACCTGTAGTTGCTTGATTCATTTCTGCTTCCAGATTTTAGAACCCAAACACTAACCATGAATCTGGCAACACTGTGATGGTGTCACAGTGTGACTGTCACCATGAATGGATCATTCCTGTAATCTCTACATGAGACGATGACAATAAAGCAACGTAGAAGCTCCGCTAAGTGTTTGAAGCTGCTGACTCAGCTGTTTTTGCTGTTGCTGCACGGTGCATACACTTCATCAAACACTGTTTTTCTGACTCACAATCACAATATCTGCTTAAATATTCATGTGTTTTACTGTAATGTGCAGTTTTCTGGCTGAAAACAATAACAGGAGTGTGTGTGAATAGCAAAAGAAAGATGCTAGTGATCAGCTGTTGTGTGGAGTCATAGGTGGAGTCATCGTCTATAGACACGCCCACTCACACAGCCAAGTTTTAGAATTGGTCAGAAAGTGACTTTTCAGAGACTAAAACTCCAGAAAACAGGTGAGTTTGGTAAAATAAAGCTTAAATACTATGTTGTTGGTGTTTTTAGAACAAATGGAGATGATGGTGAAAAATATCAGAATATGAACTTTAATTTAGGTGGAATCCATCAGTTGTTCTGTTGTTGCTGACTCAGCTACAGCTGAGCTAAGCTGGTGAAAGTTAAAAAGTATCTGAAGAAGGTTTGTCTCCATATTTATCATAATCCTGTGTGATATGGGTGGGAGGGACTAAAAGGGGTGGGGTTAACTGATGTAGGATGTACAGTAGGATGGTGCCATAGGCATGGGTGTGTGGAAATGTGGGTGGAGCTTACTGGTGATGTTAATGTACCATCTGTTATTGAGTCAATGTCATGTTTTAATATCAATAACCTTTTAGTTTTACTAATTCCTACTGGATATTCAGTCATGTGACCTATTGTTGACTTTATTCTCACACTTACTTTCTATGACTCGTTTAGACTGACTTAGCCTGGCCTTCTTTTAATTGGTCTAATTATGCATTGTCATGTTTTCATGTACAAACCTTCAATAAATATGATCAAAGTAATTTACATTTTACACTTGTTATTTATAGTAAATGTGTTTAGTCTATTTTGTTGTATTTCTAATTTATAAATATAGACTATATGCATAGATAAGACAATGTTACGTGTTTAGAGGGTCACGTGCTTTAGGCTGATATGTAATTATAGACCTCATTATGAGGCTATTGTGGTGCTAATGATATTTATTTTTAATATGTAGATCTTTATGAATCATTTCAAACAGCAGATCCATGTGTTGAGTCAGCGTTTGGTCTTTCAGGCCTAAAGTGTATTTCGGCCCCTGGGGTCTCACCTGAGCAACTTAACCCTAACAGCCCTGATCTAGAACAATCCAAATACAATCGTTTTAACAATTGGAAACATCTGTATGACTAATGGCTACAGCTACAGCTCTTACCGTTGTCAGTGTTATAAACTCTTGGCACACTTAATGTTGTCGAACGATTCTGATTGGTTGAAGAAGTGTGGTGTCGAATGATCTCGCCATTCAGCAGCCACACAGCAGTCAAGTTAACACCTAAGTCTAGTAGTTCTGGTGGAGCGTCACAAGTCAACGTCAGTGGGCTTCCAATAAAGGCCTCTTCTGGCTCGAACCTGGAACCTTTGGAAAGCAGAACCAAACATCTGACGATTATAATAAATACATTAAACATGACCAAAACAATAATATGTTAGTGTGGTACTTACCGTCAAAAATTACTGGATATTTAGATGACAAGTTATTAAACATTCCAATGAGCAAATTCTCCTGTTGTGATGGACTTATTTCAGAATTGGCAAAGATAGTGAAATTAGCAATAGTGCTTCCCTCCCTGTAAGACACAATTGGTTTTAGCAGACAATGAATACAAATGAACATTTTACAGCAAATGATTCTATACACAATCTTTTAAAGAAAATGATTATACTGATTAAAAACAACTTGGTTAAAGGGAAGATGTTTGAAAATGAGAATAATGTGTAAAACAACTGGACATGTTTAAAACAGTTCCAATCCTGTTCCAACACAAATTAACATAACTCATGTTTCATCTTTCAGCCCTGCAGAAATAAACGACTTTAAAGCCTGTGTTATCCTCCTCCCTAATCAGTGCATTAATTAGGCCATGGGCTATGATGGACTTGGACTTGATTTTATATAGAGCTTTATCACCACTGAAACAGTCTCAAAGCGCTTTACATATCAGCTCATTCACCAGTGGGACAGGACTGACATGCAAGGCACTAGTCGACCACTGGGAGCAACTTAGGGTTCAGTGTCTTGCCCAAGGACACTTCGACACATAGTCAGGTACTGGGATCAAACCCCCAACCTCTCCATCAGAAGACGACCCTCTACCACCTGAGCCACGGTCACCCTGATGATAGCTATCCATGCTTTACTTGATAGGATGTTAAAAATATTTTGAAAACATTTTTCAAGCCTAAATATAAATAATATATACTGAAGCATTTTGAAAATTCAGAGCTTGATTGATTGAAATGCAAATATATAGATTATGTGCTTATCTGTATGCATTAAAACTAATAACCTACCGGAAAGTACCAAACTTTACATCCACCAAATCTTTGATGTGCTCCATACTCTGGATATCAATCTGTAAAGATATAATACAGTTATTTCACAAATTTTGATTACACACAAATGAATTAATATCAAAATATTTCAACACTTACAGAAGTTGTCAAATCATTTCGAACACTGTTGTCCTCATCATTATATGATGGATTAAAGTTGATGTTCAACACAAACTCTAAGGTCAGGTTAACTATTGTGTTGGGCAATGTTGTCATCGGCGTTGTTGGGTTGGGCAATGTTGTCATCGGCGTTGTTGTGGTAAAAACTGTTGTAAAGGTGATGTCATCATTGTTGTTGATCACATTGGTTCAATAAACAATAAAAACACGTAATCTGTATTTTTTGTTTTTTTTTTCATTTTTCTTAAGTTGCACATGAGTAAATTTAGATGATAAATATACTAATAATAATAAAACCATTTAACAACTATTTTTCTCTTTGTATAATAAACACAGTATGTATTGGAAACATTTTTGTTGAGTTGATTACTTTCATAATAATATCACATTAAATGTCAAAGTTATTCAGCTATAACTGAAGTTACTTTCATTTACCTTATGAATCTTCTGTGGTTAGTGAATGAGTGATTACATTAGATTGGACAGTAGTTACTAAAACATCTAACATCTAAGAACATTGACCGACAACTGAAAAAAAGACTTCCATAATAAACTCATTTAAAGCTGAAAAAAAACTGCAACCTTTTCAACTCCATTCATGTTAAAAGTGGAAAATCGTACCTGGAGTTGTAGTTGGACACTCGTTAACATCTGTGAAGCAAAATAAAAGATGAGGTTTTTACATAATTATTAACAATCAAGTGGACGTGACAGTGAGATGGAAAAACTTTGAGTCAGCTTTTTTCTGTCGCCCTTTCCGACATGTAAAAGGACAACAAAAAAAATAAAAATAATGATGTGATTTTGCTCTGAATGTCAAATGAATTTCTGTGAATGCAACCATGTCGGAAATGAACTGAATAAATAATAATAAAATAAAAATAAATAAAACACATGAGCAGAACATACTTGTGGCTGCTTCACAGAATGATCCATCTGAAGGAAGTCCATTTATACAGTCACAGCTTTTATGTGTAACATTACTGCATGTACCATAGATGTTACATTGGTCACATGACCACAGAAACTGATCCTCACACTGACACTGCAGGTCAACGTCTGACATTGGAAAACAAGCTAAACAGCAAAAAAAAAGAACAACAAATCCAAATCAGTCACAAACAACCACAGACATCAGTATGAAAGAACAAAAATAAATACTGTTCTTACTGGTGGTAACATTAATGTATGTTATGCTCAAAAATGAATTAATAGGTTGAAATCTGACGTTGCTGAGTTGACTCTTGATGTTTTCGAGCAGATTTGGTGAAACCAAAGAGCCTGGAAAGCTGAAATCAACGACTATACTATAGAACACTGGGACTGCAACGAGAAAAGGACAAGATTAAAATATTTTATACACAACAAAAGTACATTCTTAGTTTAGTTTTAGTTAAACTAGTGCTGAATTATTTCCTATAAAGCCTTTAAACACAGTTTTACATCACATTCAAATCACTGAAATACATTCTTTTCCTGATTTCTTACTTTTTTACATGTTTTCACACTTAAATGTTTCAGATCATGAAATAAATGTAAACATTATTCAAAGATAACAAGTAAACACAAAATGCAGTTTTAAAATGAAGGGTTTTATTAATGAGGAAGAACACATAGCCCTGTATGATAAAGTGTTTACCCCCTAAACATAATAACTGGTGGGGCCTTTAGCAGCAACTACTGTAATAAAGTGTTTATGTAACTTATAATGAGTCTAAAACAACGCTGTGGAGGAATTATGACCCACTCATCTTTGTAGAATTATTGTAAATCAGACACATTGGAGGGTTTTCCAGCATGAACCTCTTTTTAAGGTCATGACTCAGCATCTCAATAGGACTGAGGTCAGGACTTTGACTAGACCACTCCAACATCTCCATTTAGGTTTTCTTCAGCCATTCAGAGGTGGACTTGCTGGTGTGTTTTGGATCATTGTTCTGCTGTAGAACCCAAGTTGGCTTCAGCTTGAGGTCACTAACAGATGGTCAGATGTTCTCCTTCAGGATCTTTTGGTAGAATTCATGCTTCTACTTATCACAGCAGGTCTTCCTGAAGCAGCAAAACAGCCCCAGACCATCACACTACCACCACCATATTTTACTGTTGGTATGATGTTCTTTTTCTGAAATGTGCTGTTATTTTACACCAGATGTAATGGGACACAGACCTTCTATGAAGGTCCACTTTTGTCTCGTCAGTCCACAGAATTTTTTCTAAAAGTCTGAGGATCATCACAATGTTTTCTGTCCTTAATGTTGTTGTTGCTTAGCAGTGGTTTTGGTCTTAGAACTCTACCATACAGACATTTAACCCAGTGTCTTTGTTATGATGGAGTCATCAACACTGACCTTCACTGAGGAAAGTGATGTTCTTTAGATGTTGTTGTGTGGTCTACTGTCACCTCATGGATGAGTCGTTGCTTTGTTCTTGGGGTAATTTTGGTCGACCAGCCACTCCTGGGAAAGTTCACCACTGATCTGTGTTTTCACCATTTGTGGATAATGGTTCTCACTGTGGTTCTCTGGAGTCCCAAAGCTTTAGAAATGACTTTAGAACCTTTTCCAGACTGATAGATTTATGTCACTTTTTTCATTTGTTCCTGGAGATCTTTGGATCTCAGCATGATGTCTAGAGCTTTTGAAGGTCTTTTGGTCGACTTCACTTTGTCAGGTTCAGGTTCTATTGAAGTGAGTTCTAGATTGAGAACATCTGTGCAGTAACCAGGCCTGGGTGTGGCTACAGGTGTGATCAACCACAGTTATGTTTTAACAGGAGCTGAGGGACAAACACTTTATCACACAGGGCCGTGTAGCTTTGGATCTTTTTCTTCCTCATTCATAAAACCTTTCATTTAAAAACTGTATTTTGTGTTTATTAGTGTTAACTTTGACTCATGTTTACATTTGTTTGATGATCTGAAACATTTAAGTGTAGAAAACATGTAAAAAAGAAAGAAATCAGGAAGGGACAAACACTTTTTCACACCACTGTATATACAACTGCAAGGATCAGGTGACATTACTGCACCATGTGCTGCCCTGTGTCTGGTACAAATACAGAGGTTTAAGAACCTGTTGATGCAGGTCAGAACTAACACTGTCTGCTATCTGCACAGGACCCTGCCTGATTTAAAACATCATCCTCCAACAGTTAGTTTACTACGGAAGTGCACGGTCCAACTCACAATGCAATGTTACATCTTTTCACCATGACTCATTTTTAGGCCAGTTGTATGTTTCAATGATTCTCAGAGGAACAAGAGGAAGACTGTCACTTGTTAGATTTAAAATAGCTTCTCCATATTGAATATGAACTAGGTAATAATTTATGGGGAGAGATGGCCTAGTGGTTAAGGACGCTGGATCCAGTAAGGCAACAATTATTTAAGTCATACATACTGTACATAGGTCAATGTGACATCCTTTGTGTTGCATATTGAATGAAAACATCAGCATAGTTTTCTTTATGGTGAGCTCATTATGATGCAACTCATTCTGAACGCAGTGTGTAATAATATTCATTAAATTCTTTAATCTCAAAGCAAAACATCCAAAATAAAACAAAATGATGCCAAACCGTGTTAGAAATATCCATACCAGGTGTTGGCGGGCAGTCATCAATACCTGTGAAGCAAAATAAAAGACACGTTGGTTTGTTATTCCTCTCAAAAGATAAAAAGTAGCATCATGATGGATACAAACAGGATGGATGGACGGTTCCACTAAAGCATCAGGTACCAAGGCTTACTTGTGATGGGTTGGCAGAACGTTCCATCAGACGGTAAACCCTTTATACAGTCACATGGTTGATTTGTGACATTTTCAAGACATGCACTGTAGACGTTACATTTTCCACACGACCACATAAACTGGTCCAGACATTGACACTGCAGGTTCCCATCAATTGGAAAACATCCTTAAAAAGTCATCAGAAAAGATTAAAAACAGCAGATTAAAAGTGTAACGTTTGATAATAACTATAACGGCTAACCTGTTGTAACAGAGACTTCTGTCACATTAATAGATGACGTGATATTTTGGGGAAGAGCAATTCCTTGAAAAACACTTTGAATTGTGTTAAAGGCATCCAGGGAGAAACTGGAAGCTGGAAAACTCAAATCAACAATGATATCGAAGTGGAGTGGAGCTGAGGATGTGAAGAGAGACAAAAGTTTACCATAAACGAGCAGTCAGAGCTAAAACCTCTAAATCTACTCTTTATCTGGATCAATAATCCTTCACACTAAATAAGAAATATCTATCACATTATTAATTATACTGTAGGTCCAAATGTACAGACACCTCCATTTTTGTATAAAAATCATGATTAGATGTTAAATCCAGATGAGGTCATACATCAATGATTAGAGAGAAATTATTAGATTTTTTTCAAACGGATTCAGAATCAATATATTGTTCTGGATCTCCTTCAAAAGTTAATATACAGTAATCTTCCATGGTATAAGATTTTATATTTATAATCAAATTTGATTAAAATGGGTGAAGGACTTTTGACGTAATGCTGCTAACAGATAAACAAAGACATAAATAAATACGTCTTTGGTAAAGGTTAATAAAAAGATACAAGATATGATTTTATTTTTCTCAAATCAGAAAATAATTGAAAAAAAAACTGCTTGATAGATATTATTTATGCATTATTGCATCTAAATTTAGAATAAAATGAATTGAATTAATAAAACAAATAAATGAAGAGCTTTCAGACACTACAGAGTGTGGATGTGACACATGATCAGATCTACATTTCTATGTCTATGTCAATCTTAAGTCTGCATTTCTGTCAAGGTTGATGGTTTGGTTTTTTACAGTTTATGTCAAATAACATTTCCGGTATCGTCTAGTCGTGACTTTTGGATTTCAGGCATGTTTTATGTTTTTATAAGAGTTCCCCATTAATAACCTGCTCGTCTAACAATAAAATACAAATATAGAACAGACAATCAACTCCAATATGTCAAATCACAAATACAATTAATAATATACCCAATATTAAGACACATTTAATAATCATTTTCAATAAAATAATAATAATTAAAAACATAACAGAACCACTCCACAAACATGTGAACAATGGGATTGTTTTTCTGTTGGACATTTTTATTCTTGCTATATTTGGTCTTGATTTAAAGTTATATATTATATTTTGATACTTGGAACATGTTTAGTTTATTTCCTTGGTTGTCTGTGTTTTGGAAGTAAAATGCAGTTTAGACCTTACTTTCACTGTATCATGGTGGGATTATAGCCCTTTATAATGTTATTACAGTGAAAGGAAGTTTATTTTATTTACGTTAGAACGTACATTTACTATTTATCACAGTAGAGATTTTATCCCTAGTAAAATATGTTTCAATTATATCTGTGAACACCATGGGTGCAATCATAGACCTATTGTACAGGTTCCTTTAGTATAGATGCACTTTACAATAGAAATACAGTATATATCTTAGTTGGTGATTGTATTAAATTATGGACTTACTTTCTCGTTTTGTTCTGGTAACAATGGTTGAAGCTTTTAGATCCAAGAGTTCCTGAGGAAAGAAATCATCGATCACAAAAAAGGCAACTTTTGCACATCAATAATCTAAAAATTGAATTATACATTTAACAAACTGGAAACTATGAATATCTTTGTTTAACTTTAGTAGTCATATAAACATGCATACATTTATTCTGATAATTTGGAGATTATTATTATATCTATGAGATTCAGTCATTTACATTTGTCTATAATCAATGACAGTCTAGAAGACATTTTTTATTTTATGACTATTTAGTCAGTAGCAACTGGACTCTATTTGAAATATTTCTTACTTGTTGAAATAAAAGCCCAGTTTAATTTGTTTTTTCTTATAGATGAGGGTCAGCATTAGTCCAAACAATTTATTATCAACTATATTCATTTAACTGCCTTTGGATTGACAGCGTCAGTCGCACACTGTTTAAGGGAGAGTAAAGGTCCCTTAGGAGAGCTCTTCTTCTCTGCTTCATTGTCTACTACCAAATTTCAGAGTTGGAACTTTTTGTGATGCTTCCAACAACTTTTGTTTTCATGCTTCTTAAAATGAAAATATGCTGAGGATGGAAAAAAAAAGTCACGTCATGAATAGAATTCCTGCTGCTCCTGGCCACGCCTCCAGTCCATCACATGTTAATGTGACACAGAGCTATTTACGATTTATTAAAGATCAAGTGCATTATGTTATGGCATCATGTCACTGCATAGGTGAGATACAGGGTGAGATCATGGTAGACCCTGTTGCCAAAAACATTACATGTGACAGCAGTCAGTTTCATATTTGACCAAATTATTAATATATTTGATAGCCTAAAACTTTCCTCTGATCAATACTTTTAAAAGGTGTTGTCCTGTCATTTTCTTTATGGTTTAAGAAAATCAACCCCAGAAAAGGTTTCATTCCAAGACAAAATCAACAAAGATTTTACCTTAAAGTAGTCCGTCACAGCCTGTCCGTATTCACTATTCTTCAGAGCGTAGCACAGGAGCAGGAGGAGCACCAGGTACCGCACGCTCTGGTGTGACGCCATTTCAGCCTAAGATTAAAATTAATCAATCAATCATTGCTTGGAAGCCAGCAATAAAGATAATCACTCAATATCTTCTCAATAGTAACATTTTTAGTCTGTTACACTGCTTTTAACGCTGAGCATTGGACTTTCCAGAATCTGCTTTTGGAATGTGAAACACTTTTAAACTTGGGGTGTGGAGTCTGGTTTCTACCAAGATTCCAACCCATAATTTATTCTACCCTACAATTATAGACAATGGCTCATTTTTATACTAGATGTTGTAAACAGACTGTGCTGTTGGATCAATGAGATCTAGGCTTTGTATCAATAAGGAATGAGGAGGGGTCTAGAACTAGAAATACCTTCAGCTAACCTGAGGAACTAATCTCAGAAACTACACATTTTACATTCTAAGAAAAAGTATTTTAAAGAGTGCAATAAACTATAAACATATTTCTGGGGTTTTCTTTTGTTTCTTCTATTTTTTCTAATATATACATTTTTATTTATTTTTTTTTAAAGCTCTTGATCAAAATTGGATCTGATCTAAAATGTTTAGTCTAAGAATGATGTCAGATCAATATGAAAGCTTTTGACCTCAGGGTGTGAGGGGGCGCTAGCGTGTGTGTGTGTGTGTGTGTGTGTGTGTGAGAACCAACAGAGGAGATTAGAGTCTCAGGTAGAGAGTCACACACACACACACACGTTGATCAGCTGTGCTTCACTATCGATCACCGTTTACGTGACATGTGTGCAGGTATGTGAGTGTATAACAGACCACCATTTAGTCTGGTTACAGTCTGTGTCACTACACCCATCCATAGGGTGGTAGTGACTGTAGTGTTACAGTCAGATCTAAGTGTTTACATGTTACATAGTGAAGGTCACCTGATTACTAACTACTGACAATAGATATGTTTAGTGAACGTTAGACAGGTACACGTGGATGGACTGGTGACATACATTTAGAGAGGATTCACCCCCCCCCCCCCCCCCCCCCCCACACACACACACACACCAAACAACAACAAAAATATGTAAAGAGGTGGACAGAGGGGGAGGAGTTACAGGACTGCTTTGACTGCACTGATTGGAGGGTTTTTGAAGCTGCATCAGACCTAGATGAACTGACTGACACTGTGACATCTTACATCAGCTTCTGTGAGGACATGTGTGTGCAGACCAGGACCTTCTGCACATACAACAACAACAAACCCTGGTTCACACCTCAACTCAGGATGCTGAGTCAGGCTAAGGAGGAAGCCTACAGGAGTGGGGACTGGGTCCTGTTTAAGCAGACTAAGTACACACTAACCAAGGAGATCAGAGTAGACAAGAGGTGCTACACTGAGAAGCTAAAACAAAGCTTCTCAAACAAAGTCCCTTCAGAAGTGTGGAAAGGCCTGCGTGAGGTCACCAACTACAGGAAACCCTCCCCCCACCCTGCAGGTAACAATAGACTGGCTGAAGACCTGAATAGTTTCTACTGCAGGTTTTCACACCCACCCCGAGCTCATTAGCATCAGCCCATCACCTGGACTCTGCCCTTCCTGCTCCCCCCACTCCCCCCCTACCTCACCCTCTGACCCCCCACCTGCCCTGAAGATCAATGACAGAGATGTGTGCCAGCTGTTCAAAAAGGCTCCAGGAGTGTCTCCCTCCTGCCTGAAAGCCTGTGCTGAGCAGCTGGTCCACATCTTCACACAGATCTTCAACACATCACTGGAGCTGTGTGAAGTACCTTCTGCTTCAAAAGCTCTAGCATCATCTCAGTCCCAAAGAAACCTGCCATCACAGGACTTAATGACTATCGACCCATTGTCCTGATGTCTGTAGTCATGAAGTCCTTTGAGAGGCTGGTATTGAGCCACCTGAAGGACATCACAGGACCCCTGCTGGACCCCCTGCAGTTTGCCTATCGGGCAAACAGGTCAGTAGAGGATGTAGTCAACATGGGACTGAACTACATCCTGCATCACCTCCACTCCCCAGGGACCTACGCTAGGATCCTGTTTGTGGATTTCAGCTCTGCGTTCAACACCATCATCCTGGACATCCTTCACCAGAAACTCACCCAGCTCACAGTGCCGGCCTCCACCTGTCAGTGGATCACCAACTTCCTGTCTGACAGGAAGCAGCAAGTAAGGCTGGGAAGCATCACATCTGGCCCTCGTCACTCAGCACTGGCGCCCCTCAGGGGTGTGTTCTCTCCCCACTGCTATTCTCCCTCTACACCAATGACTGCACCTCAGGGGACCCCTCTGTGAAACTCCTGAAGTTTGCAGACAACACCACCGTCATCGGTCTCATCAGGGATGGGGACGAGTCTGCCTTCAGACGGAGGTGGAACAGCTGGCTCTCTGGTGCAGTCAGAAACATCTGGAACTGAACCCGCTCAAGACCGTGGAGATGTCAGTGGACTTCAGGAGAAATCCCCCCCCACTCACCCCCCTTACCATTCTGAATAGCAAAGTGGCTACCGTGGACTCCTTCAGGTTCCTGGGATCCACAATCTCACAGGACCTGAAGTGGACCTCCCACATAGACACAACCAGGAAAAAGGCACAGCAGAGGAAGACAAAAAAAAACTAAACAATATTTATACAGGAAGTACACAAAAGAACAACAGAAATGCAGAAAAATATACAAAATGACTCCAAAAACATATATTACAGAAAAAAACACCAAATAAAAAAAATAATAAAAGAGGAAGAAAAAACCCCACATTTATCATGTTCATGTCTCATAGAATTAAACCAGGGAAATTTCACACACTATTTTACTTTGCACCTGCAAATATACCCCTTAATAATGCTACAGAGTATGTTATTATTATTATGCCCATAATTGACCACTCTTCTTAAGCTCCTCCCACTATATGAATACATACTTCCGACGGGCACTGATCTAGTGTTATATAATGTCAGGATGGTCTGTGTGTGTGTGTGTGTGTGTGTGTGTAGAAAATATCTCCCAGACGCGGTGTGATGAGTTCGCCCTGAAACACCCCAAGTGTGTGTATCTGTTATTTTGGAGTAATTTGGTGAAGCAAAACGTTAATTTGATGATTACGGTTCCCACGGTAAGAGCGCGCTACTTCCGGGTTCATGACGTCACTGTGTCGCAGTTTGTTTGGGTTCAAAAAAAAAAAAAAGGCCCATATTAAAAACACACACAGAAATGCATAAAAATATACAAAAAGGCTCCAAAAACACACAAAATGACTTTAAAAACAAACATTACAGAAAAATACACCAAACAAAAAAAAAATGTAAAAATGAGTAAAAAAAACAAACACATTTATCATATTCATGTTTCATAGAATTAAACCAGATAAATCACACACACTATTTTATTTTACACCCACAAATAAACCCTTTATAACACTACAGAGTACAGTATGTACACCTCTATGTACATACAACCTCATAACACATACTCATTTGGACATAATTGACAACTGTACTTAAGCTCCTCCCACTATAAATGCATACTTCCGATAGGCACTGTACTAGTCATTTAAATGTTCTAATATTAACTGCAGTTATTAAAGTCAACCACTAGGTGTTGCTGCAGGTTCCTAAGATTTCATTTTCTGCATTTAGCACTTTGTTAAATGTCTTTTATAGTTTATTCTCTTTAACACATTTATATTGTTCATTACATCGTTTAAATTCTGTTTGTCTTTTTCTGCTCTGTAGCACTTTAAAACTGTTTAAATGTAAAGTGCAACATTAAATGTATTACTATTATTATAACTTGTTCAAAGATGGTTTCTTATTTCTTTTTTTAAAGAATGGTAATATTTCCTCTATGAGATATTTTGGTTTCATCATAAATGTCTGTTTTTTTCTTCCAGGTTTTAACGACTCCATTGTTTGATTAAAATAATAATTTTAACGTTTATGTCATATCTTTTTATTAGAGATTGTTGGTGAGCCCTGCAGACAGAACAAATTAATACATTGATCTGATTTAAAAATGTCTCTTGCATTAGTCGAGTTATTTGGCTGAAAAACTAAAAAAAAAAAGAAAAGCCAAATTATCAGGTAAAGATAAATAAATTGCTAAAATCTTTGCACTGGACACAGGTAGAGTTTAAATGTGTGTTTTGACTCATATTATCAAAAATAAAAAATATGACCTAAATATTCAGGGATCACTCTATATATTAATTAATAATTAATTATAGCTTTTACCCATTGCGTTGATTTATATAGTTTATATTTATATTACACAAGTGTGAGTAGAAAACTACTTCCTCATATAAAAACATCATATTAGTGATGCCTCACTATTAGCAAACAACTGAAAGCATTTATGGTTTTTATTTAGTTATTATGTTGTCTGTAATCTTATTAAGAAAAAAGTTTTGAAGACAAAAATAATCACAGCACAGTTTCCGTCTGTTGATGTGCCTCAATATAATCATTCCATTCCTATTATTATTATTATTATTCCTTTTGCCTGTGGGCTAATGAAAGCATTAAAGTAATGATATTAAAGTAATAAGAGAAATAGTAAGAAAACATACATTACCTTGGTGAGTCTTTAGCCTGTAGACATCAACCAATCATTGTAGCTTTGTCCTCTGATAATCAAACATGTATAAATGTATGATGTGTTTCCTGGTATACAGTCATCGTCATTCACCCGTCAGGCAGGATTAGTGAGTTGTTGGAGGCGATGCAAGAATTCTTTGAGCAGCAGAAAACAAATCAGTCTATTGTTGTATACATACATTTTTGTAATTCTCTGACTAGTTTGAAAGGTAAGCAGACAGCTGGTCACAGAGGCTTGTTTTTCTCTTATTTTAAAGCTTTGATAATGAAGCTCATTTCTCAAGTTTAAATGTTTGCGAGTCAAAGGTTGGGTTTAGTGTAGAACATTTAAAGCTATCTCACAAGGTGTTAGGGTTAACTATCCAACCCTAAACTTTGCCTGGATTACTGGAGGGAGGGAAACGGACACTTCCAGTCTTTTCTGAAGTTTTTTGTCATTTGAATGTGAGGAAACCCCCCCCCCCACCGACCTCTGGTGCTGATCACCCTGACACTTCCAAACCAACCTATTTGTCGTTGGAGCGACTTGCGGCTCCCCCCGGTGTCCTGGACGGCCAAGGATGCGGCTGTCGTCCTGGGGTGGGCTGCTGCCTCTGGATTGGTTTCTTCTGGCATGGGGTCCCGTCTTTTCTGACTCTGGGCCTCTGCTGGGGTCTCGGACGGGGGGGTCCCTGGGCCCTCCCCTGGCGGGTTAGGTGCTGGGGCATGGGTGGAGCGGTGGTCACTGGCAGGGAGCCTCCAGGTGTGTGCGGGGTCCTCAGCTCCTTGGGGCTTTCTTGGGTGTGTATGGGGGGGCGGTGGCTGCCTCTCGGCCTGGGGTCTCTAGGTCGTGGGGGAATGGCCTGGGGCTCTTTGGCTCCCATTGTTGCTGCCGGCCCTGGGGTGGTGCCTGGGTTCGCAGAAGTGGTTCTTACGTCGTGGATGCGCTGGCATTGGGCTATGGGATAAACTGGTCTCGGGCTTAACCTTACGGCTTAAACATACTTGGGCGAACTCAGCACGGACTGTCCGCTCTCCTCAGAGCTTACAGACTGGGGTGCACTGCCGTGTAGAAGTTTCCATTAAAATCCTACATTTCCCACAATCCTTAGCACTTCTCTATAGCCCTTGTTCTCCTGAGACGTCTTTTAAAGATGTCGCTACTGTCGTAGCTCGTCTGCCAGTCTCTGCTCTAAGCTGGTGTTCATCTCTTCGCTGTTTCACCAGGAGGTGAAATGGTCGGTGTTACATTTAATGATGGTCGATACAATGCTGATACAATGTCGAGAAGTGTTTTTTGTGACACCAACTACGGGAAGAAGTCCTCGGGGTCCTAATTGGCCTCGCAGACTCATTTTTTTTATTATTATAGTCATCTTAAAGATGACTATAATAAAAAATACTTTAAAAAATTCCAAAAGCAGATACATTGGCAGAGTAATGATAAAATTGGCCTTCCAGCGTCAGTATTTCCCTGAAGGACACGCCTTTTTCACGGCTGCCAAGTTTACACTAACAGGTCATTAAAAAATACTTTCAATAATCAGGTTTATGTTCTTCAGAGTTGAATACTAGTCAACCTCTAACCCTTTTATTCTCAAACAAAATATCTATCTTTGCTTGATTAAGTGTCAGAATTACTTTAAATATTACTTAAAGTATTACTGTAAGTATTACTGTAAGTATTACTTTAAGTATTACTCTAAAGCAGGGGTCACCAACCTTTTTGAAACCAAGAGCTACTTCTTGGGTACTGATTAATGCGAAGGGCTACCACCTTGAGACCTCAAAATTGGGGAGATTTTCAAAAGAGCGGGGGGGGGGGGGGGGGGGGGGGGGGGGGGGGGGGGGTAGTTTGCTCTTTAAAGAGAAAATGAAATAATTCAATTTCACAGTGTTCTTTTATTTGAAAAACACATATAAAGTAAAGAACAAATTCCACAGTACCCGTGCAAATGGTAAATGGTGGTAGTAGTAGAATAAATAACTTAAAATTAAACAAAAAAGGCATACATTGCATAAATTATCCATCAATCTATGCAATGTATGCTTGAAATAAAAATAATCAACAGAAGGAAAATTAAACATAGCCTATACAACAACGGCTATAACCATAACAGAAACACTTCCCTACACATGGTTGGATTTGATTTTCTCCCGATTTCCTCACTGACATTGTCCGGGCGGACCATCCTTCACTGAGCGTCGTTTCCGGCTGGACAATAATAACGATTACACCTCTTCTTATGTGGTGTAATCGTTATTATTATTACAACAATATTATTATTACAATAATATAATTACACTGCATAAGAAGAGGAAGAAGAGTCTTCTTCCTCTTCTTATGTGGTGTAATCGTTATTATTATTACAACAATATTATTATTACAATAATATAATTACACCGCATAAGAAGAGGAAGAAGACTCTTCTTCCTCTTCTTATGAGGTGTAATCGTTATTATTGTCCGGCTGGAAACGACGCTCAGTGAAGGATGGTCCGCCCGGACAATGTCGGGCAGAAATCAGGAGAAAATCGGGAGGGTTGGCAAGTATGTATTAAACACAAAAAACACTTTACATTTTAAGTGTTTATATATATGTATTGTCATTTCTAAGTTACATGTAAGTGTGATTTAAACAAGAATAGCTAAATAAATAAATCTATATATATAAAAGCTCACTGGTAAGTGCTGCTATTTGAGCTATTTTTAGAACAGGCCAGCGGGCGACTCATCTGGTCCTTACGGGCGACCTGGTGCCCCCTGCTCTAAAGTATTACTTTAAGTATGACTTTAAGTATTACTTTAAGTGTTACTTGAAGTATTACTGTAAGTATTACTTTAAGTATTACTCTAAGTATTACTTTAAGTATTACTCTAAGTATTACTTTAAGTATTACTCTAAGTATTACTTTAAGTGTTACTTTAAGTATTACTCTAAGTATTACTCTAAGTATTACTTTAAGTATTACTTTAAGTATTACTCTAAAGTCAGTACTGAAGATTAAAAAACATTGAAAGAACTTGAGTAGAAATATGTTGAATAGTAGTTTGAACAACACTAAACAGTAAAATACAGTACGTAAAAGATTGAAGTTTTTAAATTGATGATAGAAAAAAAAACACTAGGATGAAAAATAAATATAAAGCTTAAAAGATGATAAATGTCTTTTTCATCATGAATAATTTTAAATGTGCTTGTAAAAACTGACTCAGTGATATGTTCCTAAATACAGTTACATTAAAATACATTAATATATACGTACAATGTGTGCATTTACCATGATTTATTACGAGTTTTATACTTTTACAGTTTAAAATAAAGCATTTTATTATATCATTCAGAAGTTTCTGTTCATTCTGTGCAGGTAAAAAACAAGATGATGCAACTGGAAACAAAGTAGTTCCTTGACAAACATACAGAAACTATTCCCAGGATACATGTGAAGATGTAATCAGATTACTTGTTTGTTCACTTGGACTCATTCACTTCATTAGCTTTGTTTGTGGCAGCCAGGTGTGAAGAGTGTGTGTGTGTGTGTGTGTGTGTGTGTGTGTGTGTGTGTGTGTGTGTGTGTGTGTGTGTGTGTGTGTGTGTGTGTGTGTCAATAGCAACACACTGCATTCACACCTTTAATTGTTCCTCAGTGTCAGAGACAAGTTTGTACGGAGATTGAAACCATTGCATCACCACGTCTTTAACTTTTTACAGTGATTTTATTTATTTATTTATGAATAATAAATTTAATCTTTGAACAATATTTTGAAAAGAAAGTGATTTGTGAAAAAAAAAAAAAGCCCATTCATTTAACGTTGACTTATTACTGAATAAGATTAGATTTTTAAAAAATAAATAAATCATCTTTCAACCACATTTCCTTCATATTTGTTTGGTTTGAAAAGTTTTCATGTCATGGATCAACAAAACTATCCATTAATAATGTAATTGATTCAAATCTAGACGTTCTGTACAACGTAAAAAGTGTTTCCTATTAATCCAAAGTATGACGTTTAGAAGGAGATTCTTTCCACAGTTTAATCACACACATTGTTGATATGTTAGCGCTAACTAATAACTGATTTATCATGTGAAGGTTACTGTAAATTCTACTGAAAGTACATGATTTAAAAGTTCAACCTCCAAACCAGATTGTAATAAATCAAAACAAAATGCTAAACTTGGTTTTGATGCAACAGCCTCCTCTCTCTGTGTTTCTAAACGTGAATGATTAATGGGGTTCAGACACACAGTCAAAAAAAGACTCTAAAACTATCAAATTCCCTTGGATTGTGTCATCAACATATGTATTTGTTATTGCTATATGTTGTTACCTTTTCTGGAGTTTGATGGGCCCTCGGAAAATGGATAATTTAACTCTATATCCACTAAAGAACAGTCAGTACCTCTTGTTTACAAGATTTCTTAATTTTGGACATGCCAGGCTGCCTCCAGGTAAAACTAATCAATTATCTAAATCTAGATCATCCCTGGGGGCTTTGGAACTCGTGTTTATATTACTTTTGGCTGGTGACATCAAAAAAAATCCTGGTCCTGCTCTGAACAAAGGCCTGGGTGTACTACAGCTGGCAGGCCCAACACCTGAGCTAACCTGGCTACAATCACAGCTACCCTGGTTTTTGCCTTGGTTGCCTGGACTACAGCCAACCAGGCCTCCACCACCTGGACTACAGCCAACCAGGCCTCCACCACCTGGACTACAGCCAACCAGGCCTCCACCACCTGGACTACAGCCAACCAGGCCTCCACCACCTGGACTACAGCTAACAGGGCCTCCACCACCTGGACTACAGCTAACAGGGCCTCCACCACCTGGACTACAGCTAACAGGGCCTCCACCACCTGGACTACAGCTAACAGGGCCTCCACCACCTGGACTACAGCTAACAGGGCCTCCACCACCTGGACTACAGCTAACAGGGCCTCCACCACCTGGACTACAGCTAACAGGGCCTCCACCACCTGGACTACAGCTAACAGGGCCTCCACCACCTGGACTACAGCTAACAGGGCCTCCACCACCTGGACTACAGCTAACAGGGCCTCCACCACCTGGACTACAGCTAACAGGGCCTCCACCACCTGGACTACAGCTAACAGGGCCTCCACCACCTGGACTACAGCTAACAGGGCCTCCACCACCTGGACTACAGCTAACAGGGCAAAAATTACAAAAAAAGGTTCGAAATCCCATTCTCAAAAAATATCGGACATCTTAGATTTTTCACACACTTAATCAGGCAAAGACAATCTGGGATCCACAAGCCAAACCAAAAGGCTTATTAGGCGGACACTTGAATATACGGAGTATGTCACCTAAACATGAAGAGCTTCAACATCTGCTCTGCAACTCAAACATTGACTTCATGGGGCTTTCTGAAACCTGGCTATCACCCAACTCTCCAGACTCAGTGGTAACTATGCTGGAATATAATGTCTACAGGAATGATAGGGAACATGGGAGGGGTGGAGGTGTTCTACTCTATGTTAAAAGTGCTCTAAAATGTAGACGATAAATTGGCCAAAAGAAATCCATCTCACCTCACCTGCAATGTCTTTCATCATAATTTGTCTATATCGTAAACCATCTGCTAAAGTGGATTTCTATGACAAATTAAAACTTCTTCTTATTCATTGTGATTTAAATAAAGAAATTATAATTATTGGAGATTTTAATGTAAACTGGAATGATAAGAAAGTTCAAAAGAACCTGAAACCAGTCACTGAACATTTGAATCTTAACCAGTTAATAGAACAACCTACTCAAATATCTTCACATTCAAAAACATTGATAGACTTGCTTTTTGCAAATAAACCTGGAAGAATTATCAAAACTTTTACTTTGTGACTGGGTTGTCTGACCACAATGCCATCTTCTTCTCAAGAAAACTTTCAAAAAAATGTTTTAAAGATTCATACAGGCCAAATATAAAAGACTCACCGAAAACTATAATTCCCAAAAGATTACAACCAACTCTTGTGGAAGCCTTGCAATGTTTGTCCGATTGGAACGAAATTACTCAAAGTGAAGATGTTGAAAATAGCAGCTATTCTATTTCACAAGAAAATGAATGAAGTAATGTTAAACTTTACCAAAAAAGAAAACCATGACAAAAAAAAGAGAAATCTATTATTATGGATAAATGACAAATGCAAGAAATTGATGAGAGACAGAAATAAGCAATTAAAAAAATATATCAAATCCTGTCTCATCACAGATAAGTATACATTTACCTCACTGAGAAATAACGTCACTCAACAAAGGCAAAAGGTCAAAGCAACATTCTTTATGAATATTATGTCTGAAGCAAATGGAAATCCCAAGAAGATCTGGCAAAATGTAAATAAATTAATTGGGAAGGATGAAAAAGCAAAACAACAAGAAATTGAGCTAAAAATAAACAATATTACTGTGTCTGATCCAGATCTACTGACAAATGAATTTAATAACTATTTTGTCAACTCTGTTAGGGAAATAAGTCAGTTATTTCCATCTCCTGATTTAAAAAAAGGTCCATTGAGCTCACGCAGCCTGTCTTTAGTTTACGTGAAATAACAGGGATAGAAGTATCCAAAATTATTGGTTCACTAAAATATTCAAAAGCCAAAGACATTCATGGACTGGACACTCATCTTCTAAATTCTTTTATTGCACCAATAACACACATGGTTCATTTATCACTTAAACAGAGAGTTGTTCCATCGTCATGGAAACTGGCCACAGTCACCCCAATCTTTAAATCTGGTGACAGAACGAATATATCCAATTATCTGTATACTTCCAGTTGTTTCCAAGGTTGTTGAGAGATGGGTAGCAAATATTATAAATGAACATTTATACAGTAGTCCCTCTGGCTTACATGCCATGCAATTTTAGAGCAAACCATTCCACTGAATCAGCAAACAGCTTTTTTATAGAAAATGTAAAAAGTAAATTAGATATACAGTATACCCCTGTGTTGGTGCAGTGTTCCTTGATCTTAAAAAGGCATTCGACACTGTCAGCCATGAAATTTTGCTAACAAAATTAACAGACTTCAACTTCTTGCCAGAGGCAATTCAATGGATTAAATCATATTTAGCTTCAAGAAAACAATGTATACATATTGACAGTGTAAAGTCATCGATCCTGGATGTCTCAGTCGGTGTGCCGCAAGGATCAATACTTGGTCCACTATTATTCTCACTGTACATAAATGACCTTCCCAAAACATGTAATAATGTGAATTTTCAAATGTATGCAGATGACGCTGTAATTTATACCCATGCAAGGAGCCCTAAAGAGGCAGCTTTCATTGTGACCTCAGCCATGGAACAAGTAAATGACTGGCTATTTAAATCATGCTTGCTTCTAAATTCTAAAAAAACGGTCTGTATGATGTTCTCCAAGCAATCAAAAGTGATGAAAAGTTCCGGAGTGTTCTTGAGAGGAGAACTACAACTCATCACAGAATTCAAGTATCTCGGTCTGACACTTGACTCCACTCTATCTTTCAAAAATCATATAAAAAAAACTTGTCAATACTGTTAAATTTCACCTTAAAAAATGTAAACAAATCAGACTCTTTTTAACACTTAGTGCAGCTAGAATGTTTCTCCATTCAATGATTTTATCACATATTGAATATTGCATCACAAGTTGGTCTCACCACTGATACCAATTTGAAAATAATTGAATCTTTGTATAAAAAATCTCTTAAAGTTTTTCACCAAAAACCTAATTCATTTCATGTATGGAATATTTTAAACAAGTACAATCTTCTAAATTTTGAACATTTTATCAACTTTAAGTATGTATGCTTCATTTACAAAGCGCTACATGGACTAGCCCCACCTCCTGTGTCTGCCTTTTTCAAACCTAAGACTTCAAGTGGTCTGAGAACGAGGGCCTCCTCCAGAGGAGACTGTGAGGTCCCCTTCAGAACAACTACCCATGGACAGAACTCTCTCTCTGTGAGGGCCACTAACATCTGGAGCAGTCTCCCTCTGCACATACGGGAGAGTCCGACACTGGTCAGCTTTAAAACCCAAATCAAGTCATGTGACCACTAGACTCTGAACATTTCCCTGTGCTGCCTGTATTGTATTGTATTGTGTTATGTTGTATTGTATTGTATTGTGTTATGTTGTATTGTATGTATTCTATAGTATGTTGTCATTTCTTATGTATTTGCCTGCCTAGGGACTACGGATGAAAACTAGCTTTGTAGCTATAATCCAGCATATTTACATTTGTTTTACACTGATGTTCATTAATGTGCAATGTCCCTATCAAATAAATAAATAATAAAAAATAAATGAATATAAATTAAATAGAATTACTTGATCTTTATTGAGGTACTGTTTTGCATATGGATTTTAGAATATTACAGTTTTTCTGGATTGTTTACACACAAAAACTGGTAGTTGAGACACAATGACCACAACATGTAACTCGTGCACCAACCCCCTGAACCAAGTCTGCTAAACAAGCACAATTCCTGCTTTACACTCATTACAATTCTAAAACACGTTTTTTTTACAACACTACACACAATTCTCTGCATTTGGCACAATTTTCATGATGTAAATCTCTTGTTTTCACAAGGAACACACTAGCATTCAAATTGTAAAGTGAAGTTGTCCTACTATGACACTGACTCATCACATGGGTAAACACCTGTCAGTCACACAGGTTTACAGTTAATAATCAGAGCTTTAGCATCAAAAGTGGTGAGAAATGGACTTTAATCTCTGATGAGATCTGAGCCACTTTGGTTGACCATGTGATCAACCATGTGATCAACCATGGTCTAACAATGAGGGAGGCGGGGCAAAGAGTACAGCCACATTTGAGCAGCTACACTGTAGCATCCATTATCCAGACCTTCAAAATGAGAATAGGTAAGAAATCTACTCTCAATAGAAAACTGCAATACTGTATATTAATACAGTACTCAATGAGTACAGTAGTACAGGAATGCCTGTGGACTGTTCTATAAAAATAAAGTATGTTTCAAGTATTTGGGAAATGTATTCCTACTTTGCATTCCTACAGTATTTACAGTATTTTACTATTTGTTTGGCAGAACTGAAAGATTACCAACACAAGGTGGTCGGGAACGTCTTCTATCTCCTGAACAGGAAACTGAAATAATCAACACGGTCCTAGAAAATAATGCCATAACATTACAGCAAATACAAAGAAAAATAATAGAAAACAATGACATATTTATAAATATTGATAGGGTCAGTTTATCAACACTGGACCGTGTCTTAAACAGAAATAATGTGAGGATGAAGCAGGTCTACAGGTGACATTTGAACACAATTCAGAGAGAGTCAAAGAATTGTGATATAACTATGTGTAAGTGAGTCCTATACAATCACACAATTATTGCATACTCTCAACACTGTATAAATGACTGTATACATAATTCAGTATTGTAATCACAATGATTGTGTTTTACAATAGTGACCACGCCCATGTCTATTTCTGATATTGTCATGTGTGTTTCAGAGAGTCCTTGAGCTAGAGGCTGCAGTGGACCACCAGTTCATCTTCATTGATGAGGTTGGATTCAACCTCACAAAAAGATGAAGGAGGGGAAGGAATATGATCGGTGCTATTGTTGAAGTCCCTGGTCAGAGCGGAACATCCTACCAACATTTCTCTATCTATTCCAATCAATCCCTTTATTTTTACCTAAACATTTCTTTGACACTTTGAATAAAAAGCTTGGTTCTTTTATTTGGGGTTCGGGGTCCCCGAGGGTCCGGAGATCGTTATTGCAGAGATGCAAGTTTGGTGGTGGACTTGCCCTACCGAACTTTGAATTTTATTATTGGGCAACACATATTCATAAAATACGTTTTTGGATTGATTGTCCTCATTTAATTTGGTGCAAACTGGAAAGTCAATCTTGTTCTAATGCATCTTCTCTACCTGCTCTTATATATTCATCTCTCCCAGCCAGGGTCTCAAAGTACGTTAAAAGCCCTGTTGTGTTTAATACCTTAAAGTTTTGGTTTCAGTTCAGGAAATATTTCATTTTTTTGTGGCATCTCCTCTGGGTCCATTGTGTAGTAATCACCTGTTTCTCCCCTCACATATGGATTCTGCTTTCTCAATATGGCGTAACAAAGGTATACATTGTGTCCTTGATATGTATTCAGATGGTACTTGCAATAGTTTTGCCAATTTGTCATCACTATATGATTTGCCCCTAAACCATATGTTTAGGTACTTCCAAGTCAATTTCTAAATCTAAATTTCCCGCTGTACCCCCTCGTCAGTTATGGGAAGATTTACTCACATTTAAGATGCCAAGTAGAGGGGTTATCTCAGTAATGTATAGCCACATACTGAACCTCACTCCAACTCCAAAACAAGGTCTGCATGGGAGGAGGAGATGGGTCTTCCTATTGATGAAGATTGGTGGGATGGGGTGGTGGGTAGGTCAGGCATGGTCTCATCTTGTGCACGGCTGGCACTTATTCAGTGTAAGGTGATACACACGGTTCATTTTTCCAAATGAAGGTTGTCTAAAATCTTCCTGGAGGCAGAGGACAAAAGTGACCGTTGCTCAAATTCACAGTGTCATTTGAGTCGTATGTTTTTCTTTTGCCCTCGCCTGTATAACTATTTTGACCCAAAAAGAAATTATAAATTTTACCTCTTTGATTGCCAAACGCCGCCTCCTTCTTCAGTGGAAATCCTCTAACCCTCCCTCTGTATCACAAATATCATGTTCTTCTTTAAACTCGAGACGATTAAATACACGATGAGAGGGTGTACTGATAAGTGGCAATCTTTTATTTCATACTTGAAGGCGTTGCAAGTCCTGCCAGACTGAGTGCTGGTTTGTCAAGTATAGTTTGTGTGATCTCCATTTGAGCCAGGGTGGGATGGGTGAAGGAAACTGGAAAACTGTAATGCATGACTGTATGTTTCCAATTGATATATTTTCCAATAAATATATTTTGAAAAAAAAAGAAGGCCTGGGTTCAACCAAAGCCATAAATGAAATAACTAGTAACTAACAAACATCGTGAACACGCTGTTACAGAGAAAGCTCTATCCCCTCTGAGCTTCTGTTTGGACCTCCAGGAGAAGCCGATCAGCTGACCTGAGGAACCGAGCAGGAACGTAGGGGTGGAGGAGCTCAGAGAGGTAAAGTGGAGCGAGACCATTTAAAGACTCAAGAACAAAGAAAATCATTTAAAAATAAAAATGGATTCTAAAGTTCACAGACAGTCAGTGGAGGGAGGCTGTGACTCCCTGCATGCTCGCTATCACTTTCTGCTCACTCACATGTACTGAAGAGGGCGGGTGTTTCGGGAGCCAACTCTGCCTTTAGGTGCACTGCACACAGGGGCCCTGAGACCACCAGAGAACACTGAGACCACCGTGGTCAGAGGATCCACTAATCTCAGTTTCTAAAGTCTGTGATCAGGTTTGAATAAGTCACTAAAACAACAGGACCAAATCAAAGGAAGGTTAAAAGACCAACAGAGCATTAACAGGGGGTGAAATGTTCCCTAATAGTACCGTAAATCATATTCTAGAAAAGTAGTTGTTTTAAAACTAAGTGCAGGTTACTAATACATTTGAGATAAAAATGTGTCATTCTTTAGTTTGGTCAGATGTTTGCTGTTCCAAAAGTTACATTTTCGTCATTATCGTAGTTTTCTTTCAAAGCTCTAAATCTGATTGGACAAACACAGGATTTGTGTGATATGCTAATGAGATGATGACTGATAAAAACCTGGCTTCTAACGCAGCATTATGGAACAATCCTCTGTAACCTTATGTGTATGGAAGCATATGTATACCATAATTCAATTTAAAATGGATGAACAGAAACGCTTTTTCATTTTCAGATTATAGCTGCATTTTTAACTCATAAATAAAATGAATAATAAATAATCCAAACTGCATTTTCATTTTCTTCTTCAAGGTCACTCATTTTGTAACTTAATTAAAATGACAAAGAAAATTACATTTAACTTCAAATTTTCAAAAGATGGTCCAGCAAATAGGTAAGAAAAATCAATTTGAAACGGAACACTTGAAAATGCATTAGCAGAAAGGCTACATTATTTGACTCATAACTCAAATTGGTAATAAATAATCAAAATTGCATTTTCATTTTCTTCTTCAACACTGCTAGGGGGTAGGGCGACCGGGGCTCGTAGGGCGACCGGGGCTCGGGTGGTAGAAGGTTGTCTTCTGATCGAGAGGTTGGTGGTTCGATCCCAGTACCTGACTATGTGTCGAAGTGTCCTTGGGCAAGACACTGAACCCTAAGTTGCTCGACTAGCGCCTTGCATGGCAGTCCTGTCCCACTGGTGTGTGAATGTGAGAGTGATTGGGTGAATGAGCTGATATGTAAAGCACTTTGAGACTGTTTCAGTGTGGTTATAAATCAAGTCCATTTACCATTTTTACTGCTCATTTTGTGACACAACTAAAGAAAGCAAAGAGGTCATTGCATTTTCGTTTTCATGCCCCATGAAAAATGTATTTTGTGCCTTAACAATTGGACTTTAAAACCTACACTTTTTGACGAGAAGGATAAATAAAACAGCCCTCTGCTGTTTAAAAAAAGTACTGCGATTCAATTTTCATTGCATCAATGTGAACCGTGATACCTATTAATCGATTTTTAATTGCCTTACGATTAATCGTTACATCCCTAGTTTTCAGGTCCACATGTTGCACCAACTTATGTCTTCTTTAAACGAAATGATAAAAAAAAGCCAGATCTGAATACTTCCGTATACTGATTACCTTTAATAAGAAACTATTTACTTTCATTTGTTGCCCTATATGCCGAAAGAGAGATCTGTTCTTTAAACATTTCCAGTTAAATATTTCACATCTCGTAGTAGAATTGAATCTAATGAGTACCTGCACTAGTCTTGTATATAACATGTTTAATGTATTACCAATAAGGAAAATATATACACAGTTGTCTGAAAAAAAAGAAATTGAAGTACTTTCTTCTTACTTCACAGTGCAGCAGTGCATTATTCATAGACTTTATATGTAACAGGTGTTAGTTTTATTGGTGTAGTGTTATATCTTCTTTTGTGATGTCTGATCCTTCTGGTCTCCTCCCAAATTCTTGTCATGGTTTTAGTGTTGTTTAAAGCTCACATATCCTGTTAATTTTCACCATCATCTACATTTGTTTTAAGAACTCTAAAAACATAATATTTGAGGTTTATTTTCCCAAACTCATTTATTTTCCAGAGTTTTAGCCTCTGAAAAGTCACTTTCTGACCAACTCTACACAAACAGGCTTCTCCAGCTCAGTGCAGCATCAAATTCATCATCAAAGTGGGAACACGTCATCAAATTATAGCGAGGTGTTTGGGCTCACCCTGTAGTAAGAAAGGATCAAATCACCGCCTCACTAACGATTGATGGAATCAATGAAAAAGCACTTTGGACATGTGTATGAAGCCCTAATAGACCTTTATCATGTTTAAAGCACAGAAAAGTTCATTTAGTGTAACACAAAAATGTCGACTTAGTTGAAATACAAGAGTTATTCTCAAGAAAAACAGCATTGTTCCTCAATCAAGGCTTGAACATAGCCTCTAAAAATGTCTAGTCACCAAACTGATAATTCTCCAATGTTACTCCATCCTAATCCCAATTCTAACTATGTTGGGTCTCTGTGTGCTTCCCTACATACTGGATATGTTTTCTGAACACTCGTTTTTTTTGTCGGATGATCTTTATACATCTGGAAACTATCTATACCAGGGGCCCTATCTCTTCCTTGTAAACAAGTAATGTTCAGAATTCATTTAGAACCTTACACAACCTTGAAAATGGGAAAAACAGATTTCCTCTTAAAGGAAAGCTGAACATTTACAACAGTAACTCTAACTCTTCTGGTGCTGCTGTTGTCAATCTAATGCCAATAAAAAATATAATTATATATCAGGGAAATGTTTTATTCATAGAACAAACAGTGCATTCTTCAAATGATCAGAAACACACTTGATAATGTGAAGTATCTCATTGGACAGGAGATATCAGCATTAATTATGATAATGATGGTAGTTTGTTTAAATGCCATGCCTTCAACGCACTAAGAAGATATATACTGTGGGTGCTGCAGCTCTACAACCTCTACACAAGTAATACAACACACGCACACACAACTACTATCTCAATGTATGATTGTTGTTGATGTTTTTAATAATCTTTGCTCTTTTCAGCTCTGTTTTGTTTGACCATCCTGTAGATTTCAAGGCAGTGTTTCTAATGGATTCAGAGATGATCAATAATGTGACTGATCATCACATCCATCCCTGCTATGAAGCACAGGGGGGGATTTACACCTTTACAGAAAACCCTTCTGTTGTATGTGTACTGTTATACATGTTCATTGGTTTGTTGGGTGTTGGCACAATATTTGGGAACCTGCTTGTAATTATTTCTATCATTTACTTCAAACAGCTCCACACTCCCACTAACTCTCTCATTCTCTCCCTGGCAGTGGCTGATTTACTGGTTGGAGTGCTTGTTTTTCCTTTCAGCATGGCTGTCACTGTAACCTCATGCTATTTTCATGATGACATTTTTTGCAAAATCCGAGGCACTTTTGACGTTACACTAAGTACCTGTTCTATTTTAAACCTGTGCTGCATTTCCATTGACCGTTATTATGCAATATGTCAGCCTCTAACGTACAAGAGTAAAATATCTGATCGTGTCATTGTATTGATGATCACTGGGAGTTGGGGAGTTGCTGTTTTCATAGGGGTTGTTGTCAGAGTTGCAAATTTTAATCAGAAAAAATGTGAGGATAACTGTTTAATTGATATGGTGATATCAACCACACTGGCATGCATGTTTTCTTTTTACATTCCTGTCATTATAATGCTGAGTATTTATCTGAAAATCTTTCTTGTTGCACATAGACAAGTTAACAGCATCCAGAGCACAAAGAGTGGAGCAGCAAGTAAAATGGAGAGGAAGGCCACCAAAACCTTAGCAATAGTGATGGGTGTGTTTCTTCTGTGCTGGACTCCTTACTTTCTCTGTATCATCTTTCAGCCTTTAATTTTTGATGTGACGCCAGTGGCTGTGATAGAAACCCTGAACTGGTTCACGTTGTTCAATTCCATGCTTAACCCATTTATTTATGCTTTCTTTTACAGCTGGTTCAGATCAGCTTTCAAATTGATCATTTCTGGAAAAACATTTCACAGTAACTTGTCTAACTCCAAACTTCTTTAACATGTAGAGTGTGGGAATTATGAGTTTAGGCAGTATTAAGAGAAAGATGAGTACTTATCTTGTGTAATGTATACTATTCATTGTTCTAGTTCTATAATAACCACTACATTCTGAGGTTGACAACAGTAGGCTTGTGTGGTTGGCATGCTGCTGCACCATGGTTGATAAACTTTTACAAAAAGGCCAATCCTTCAAAACCAGCTTAAAATTAAATTCAAAATAAAAGGAGTAATGTGTCCTGAACAGCCATTGCTTTTCCCACTTCAGTACTCAGCTCTGCTTACAGACAGGAATCCAGGAACTTTCCAACCTCATGTCCGCTCAACTAAGAGAGCTAGCTGAGCTTTGCTCCAGTGAATCAGGAATTTTAATATTGTGCAGAATGTGGATAGAGGGGATGACATGTGTGATTAAAACAGCTGAGGCTGTTATGTAAAGAGTGAAGAAGGAATATCACCTGCCCGGTGCATTCAATTGTTCTATCCTAAAAGCCACCGCTCAGTACTGGTGTTCTACTATATTCCTACAATAAAAATACTTTGCTCTGCTTGTATGTGTGAATGACTAATTTAAAGCTCCTGGACACCATATTTTTTCAAATAAAGACATGAGGCAGATTTACTAATTTATTTATCTAACCAGGTAAAAAAAAAAAAAACAATTTTTCAAAAACTACCTGGCCAAGAGGCAGCAACATTTCACAATACACAAAACAATAACATTTTTACAATAAATGAAGGATAAAATATCTGACAGATTATAAACCATCAGATTTAAAAACAGGGACGAATCCCAATGCTTTTAAGTTGTTTAGTTCTAACAATGTCAACAAAACTATCAAAAGTAATCTAGTCTGAGCAGAAAATCAAAATTGTTCCTAATAAATTGAATTCTGAGAAAGGATTGGACCAAACCAAGTAGAACCTTCTGAATAAAAGTCACCTAATGAGTGGATCTTCTGACAGCCAGGGATACATTCAGCTTTTTTATACAAAGTGCAATAGTAGGTCCTATTTTTTATTATTATTATTCATAATAATAATAACAATAATTATAATGCATTGGATTTTATATAGCACCTTATCACAGACACTCAAAGCGCTTTACATTGATGTGCATTATTATTCTACTCCATACACAGTGGTGGTAAGCTACTATTGTAGCAACAGCTGCCCTGTGGCAGACTGACAAAAGCAAGGCTGCCATAGTGAACCATCGGTCTTTCTGACCATCACCGACACTCACTCACACTTTACATTCATAAGAGGCAATGTGGGTGAAGTGCCTTGGCCAAGGACACAACAACGACTTGGATAGAGCGAGATTTGATCCCCCAACCCTTCGGTTATTGAACAACCCACTCTACCACGGAGCAACGGTCATCACACGGCGACCACCCAGTGATAAACCTCAGTGATATACAGTTTCCAATGAAGGTAAGCATGCGACTGGTGCATGCATGTACAGTCCATCACCATAATCTAGCAGTGGAAGAAAGGCTTGTGCCACAAGGTGTTTCTTGGTTCCGTGAGAGAAGCAAGTTCCTAAAGAAAAAGTCTAATTTTACCTTAAGTTTAGAAACCAAACTTGAAATGAAATGTGGAAAGTGAAATTATAAAACCAGACCAACTCAATGGCTGTACTCTGGCAAGGTAAAATGGGGACAGCACAGTGGCCTGGAAAACAGCATCACATTTGTCTATCAAAATTGTAGAAATATTGTCACACAAGTGATTTATTTAACAGCCGTCTGAAGCTGTTGTGCATAAAGATAAGGGAAGTGAAGCATTGCTTATACACAGCAGGCTGACACTGGCCTCTGAGCCACACACGCACAGTGCCCCATGCAGTGTTACCAGCCCTCTGTCTGAAAAAAACTCATTTGTTTAAAAAACGTTCATGCAGTTCAACACTAGCATCATGTCTGCGCTCTGCACCGGAACCCTGCCTTCACGGTTAAACACCCTCTTTCATGTAGGAAAGTCCATTTTCAATCTGTTATCGTAGCACATGATGCACTAAGTTGTCCTCTAACTGGACTGCATTGCAAAATCTCGACACCATGAGTAACTTTTAGGCACATGCCTACAACAGTGCAGGGAGAAAAACGCTACCGCAGTAGGCTTCCTACTTCTTCGCCTGTGCCAGCTCTCGGAACCAAGTTTCCCATGCCAGAACCAGCTACAATAGTCCCAAGCACCAGAAGTGGCCAGACTCTACCTAACTCAACAGTCTTTCCTGTACGCCGGTTTCTTGCACCAGGCTAACGTTCTAGTCCAAGCTTCACCTTGTGAGTCAAGCCAAAGCTTTTGTCTGAGCGCTCTTTGCTCTACCAAAGCCATCCTGCAGCAATTACACTGTAGACCGGGTTTCAAATCCCAGCTGTGGCACCCACAACCAACAACCCACCCTGGCCTCCATTTCCGATTGGGCCAGGAGCAGCCAATCGTCCAGCACACCCCAGCACGCCCACCCCCCACACCGGCGCGGCAGGCCGGCCCGGAACACGCCGCGAGGCCCGCCCCCAAGGCAACCAGGAGAGGAGGGGCACCCCCACGCCCCACCAGGCCGTCACCGCCCGGAGAGACCCCGCAAAGAGAGCCCCCACCAACACCCCTCCACGCCCCCCAGAGACCCACCGCCCCGCCACGCCTGACCGCACCCTCCTGATCCCCACACGGCGGCCCAGCCATCAACAGAGGGGCCCGGTCCCCACCCGACATGCCCAAATGTGTGAAGTTACCCACCATTCCCCAATGGAGAGGCACTTCCCTATCCCCTGAGTGAATGTATGTGTTTAGTGAATGTATGAAGTGCTATTAACTAAGGGTGGATGGAGGGGAGCGGTGCTCCCCATCCAGCCTATGTGTATATATGTGTATGTGGTGCAATAGCTCCAGGGGGTGGAAGTGGTGGTCCCACGCTCCGGGGGGTGGTATGTTGAGGTGTAATTAAAATTGGAGGGATTAGTAGGGCAGCCAGAGGTGGGAGTGCCGCCCCCGTGCCACTACTTAGTAGCACAGGCGGCGGCCCCCTCCACCCCCAGCCCCACCATCCAGCTCCCCAAGGGTTGGGTATGTGAGTGTGGTGCAACAAGTGGGTGAGCCAGACCAGCTGGGAGTGTGTGATGTGAAGTGTCCATGTCGGAGGCCTGTCCGGTAGGAGCCCGGCTCGTCCGCACGGCGAGCCACTGGAGAGGGTAGATGGCGCAGATGGGCATGCGACGCTGCAGGCCCCAGGTACGTGCCAAACAGCACAACTGGAGACCCCCCACGGCACCCCCCCGAATCATGCCGACCATATGGAGGGCGGCGGGACCCCCCCCCCCAGGTGGCGGCCGAGCAGGAGAGAGGCCAGCTCCCACACCAGGGCCAGCACAGGCTCGCACGACATAGCACCCTCCACAGGTGGGCGGCCCCAACCCCCCGACGAGAGAGGACGCCACCAACCACCCAAGCAGGGCCACCCCGCCAGCCACTAACCAATAGGCAGGCGAGCCCCAGGCACCGCAACCCCACACCAACGTAGCCAGCAGAGCACCCCCCCCCCCCCCCCCCAGACGCCAGCACAGCCCGGAGGACAGCAGGATCCAACCACCAGCCCCACCCCGCCCAAGGTGGCGCGGCACCTTGCTGAACCGCGGCCAGTCCCCGGGTAGACGGCGGGGGGGCGCGCCCCGAGACGCCGAACCCTAAGACCCACCCCCGGGACACCCCTGCCCAGATACGGCACCCACGGGGCCCGACGCCCCCAGCCAGCAGACCAACCACTCCCGACGCGGATCCGCCAGGACAGGAGCAACCAGCTGCGCCCCCACACACACCTACCCAGCACGACCCGGGGGGGCCCCAGCGCGGGCGAGGCCCCACAACTCACCCTTCCCTCCCCCTGAAGCTACACAAGCCAGCCCCTGCAGTCCCCCAAGTGAGCCCCCGGGGAGGGGGGGGGGCGCGACCCGGCCCACCGCGCCAGCGAACCCTCAGCGAAGGCGCGCCCCAGGGAACCAGGCCAAGGCGCCCAGACCGGCCGGCGGAGCAACCCACCGCAACACCCCGCCACCCAACAACCCAGGATGCAAGCGCCGCCCCCAAGAACAAAATAAATTCTATGAGGAGATTTCGCCATTGGTTTTTGCTTAACAATTTTTTATCTTTCCAATTCACTAATATTGTTTTTTTTTTTGCTATGGCGAGTGCCGCAAGGATGGATTGTGATTGGTTTGCTGGAATATCAAGCATAGTCAGGTCTCCTAACAGACAGATTTGGAGATAGAGCAGTCCAAAATGGAGGACAGTTTTTCAGTGATTAGAAACCAAAACTGTTGAACTGGCGAACAAAGCCAGACGGCATGTAAATATGAATCAGCTGTTCCCTGGGTGCACTGAGAGCAGATGTCTGTTGGGGAGAAGCCCATTTTATACATTTACTGTTGGGTAATGTGGGATCTGTGGAGGACCTTGTATTGAATTAGCTGAAGATTTGTGTTTTTAGTCATCTTAAAGGTATTACAACAAATTTCTGTCCAGAAATCGGTGTTCGTGGTGATTGAGAGTTCAGCTTCCCATTTAGCGTTTGGTAAGTGATTAGAGTTAGTGTTCAAGAGTGCTCTGTATATTTTTGAGAGTTTTTTGTTTTTGTTGAGCTTTTTTTCATATATATAGCCAGTTCTGGAGGTTGTAAGGTGATTAAATCTATTGCTGTATTTTTCTTAATTGTCTCTGTTACTTGTAGGTATTGAAGAAAATAACTTTTTTATACTTTTTTACTGTGATTGTGGTAGTGGTTAATGTTGCATTTTTGATACGTTTTTTACTGTGATTAGTGTTAATATTGCGCAGTCTTATTTACTGTATTTATTGTTTATTTTGCACCGCTTTTCATACTTATTTAATGTTAACTTTGAGGTTTTGTTTAGGTTGTTATTGTTGACTTTAATATATAATAAATCTATTTAAATATAAATTTAAATATAAGTTTTTTCAATATTTTGAAGACATTTTAAAAAATACCACGGTATACCGATAACCCTGATAACTTTAGTCACTATAACTGCGGTGTGAAATTTTCATACCGTTACATCGCTAGTAAACATATGATAATGTGAACGATCTCATTGGGCAGGAATGGTCTGCATGAATTATACTAATGATGTTGGTTCATCTTTTAATGTCAGATCTGACTTCAAAGCACCGAGAGGAGGTGCTGCTGTTGTGACTATCTCCACACATGATGACTTACACACCAAACAACTACTATCTCAATGTATGATTGTTGTTGATGTTTTTAATAATCTTTGCTCTTTTCAGCTCTGTTTTGTTTGACCATCCTGTAGATTTCAAGGCAGTGTTTCTAATGGATTCAGAGATGATCAATAATGTGACTGATCATCACATCCATCCCTGCTATGAAGCACAGGGGGGGATTTACACCTTTACAGAAAACCCTTCTGTTGTATGTGTACTGTTATACATGTTCATTGGTTTGTTGGGTGTTGGCACAATATTTGGGAACCTGCTTGTAATTATTTCTATCATTTACTTCAAACAGCTCCACACTCCCACTAACTCTCTCATTCTCTCCCTGGCAGTGGCTGATTTACTGGTTGGAGTGCTTGTTTTTCCTTTCAGCATGGCTGTCACTGTAACCTCATGCTATTTTCATGATGACATTTTTTGCAAAATCCGAGGCACTTTTGACGTTACACTAAGTACCTGTTCTATTTTAAACCTGTGCTGCATTTCCATTGACCGTTATTATGCAATATGTCAGCCTCTAACGTACAAGAGTAAAATATCTGATCGTGTCATTGTATTGATGATCACTGTGAGTTGGGGAGTTGCTTTTTTCATAGGGGTTGGTGTTACAGTTGCAGGTTTTAATCAGGGAAAATGTGAGGATAACTGTTTAATTGATATGGTAATATCAACCACACTGGCATGCATGTTTTCTTTTTACATTCCTGTCATTATAATGCTGAGTATTTATCTGAAAATCTTTCTTGTTGCACATAGACAAGTTAACAGCATCCAGAGCACAAAGAGTGGAGCAGCAAGTAAAATGGAGAGGAAGGCCACCAAAACCTTAGCAATAGTGATGGGTGTGTTTCTTCTGTGCTGGACTCCTTACTTTCTCTGTATCATCTTTCAGCCTTTAATTTTTGATGTGACGCCAGTGGCTGTGATAGAAACCCTGAACTGGTTCACGTTGTTCAATTCCATGCTTAACCCATTTATTTATGCTTTCTTTTACAGCTGGTTCAGATCAGCTTTCAAATTGATCATTTCTGGAAAAACATTTCACAGTAACTTGTCTAACTCCAAACTTCTTTAACATGTAGAGTGTGGGAATTATGAGTTTAGCTTGGAGTCAGATTAGATAAATAATGTTGGATGAATAATTATCTCTTTTAATGTATACTATTTAATCTCCATACAATAAATATGTAATTAGTTAATATCATTGTTTTTTCTCTGAAAATCCTGTTTGACAAACATCACTAACTATCTAAAAATTCTCAAATACGGGACAGTTAATTTACAGGCAAATGCTTTTCAAACACACAATGTTGAGGTATAAGGCCTCACTGCTAGCCCTTATAGCACTTAGCTTCCAAACAAGGGTTCTATAAACAATACAACCTGCATATGTACAGTACATAGGATCACTGAAAATTAAATGTAATTGGGCTTTAAGCCTTTATTCGTCAACCTGGTGGTGGTGACGTATCGATCATTTCCTGTTTACACTCTACCGCTGCTTGCAGCGCTCTACTACTGTGTTCTGCTAACGCTAATCAAACTTGTTGTCATTGATATTCTAGCCTTGAAAACACTTGTTTTAATTTTTTACCGTACAGTTAAACATACGAAGGTTAAGTAAAAAGCAATCTCGCCTCTTATAGGCAGTGTAATCTCCTTTAAACTTCCTTTTGTCCTTAGCTTAGCTTAGCTTAAATTTAGCACCTATGGCTTCTCTCTCCTCCCCTCCGCTCTCCTGCCCGGTGTGTCAGATGTTTAGTTACTCCTCGTCCTCCTTTAGGGACAATGGTAGTTGCATAAAGTGTAGCGTACTGTTAGATATGGAGGCAAGGATCAACAATCTGGAGAAGCGGTTCCGCACCCTTGATACCAAAGCAGAAGCTAGCAAGCAGGACCTAGCCGGTGCGGACCGTGCTAGCTCTACCTTACCTCCCCCCCCGGCCAGCAATGACTGGGTTACTGTCCGTGGTAAGCATAGTCGAAGGTCAAAAAGCCGCTCGGGACACCACCATGTTCACGTCTCAAACAGGTTCTCCCCCCTCCGTGAGGACAACACACTCACCGGGGAACAAACTCTGATAATTGAACTTTAACAACTTAATCCAAAACTAATTCATACATAAAACAAATAATTATTCTGTAAAAAAGAACATATTAACCAAAAGTACAGCTGCACTTATTGTTATGTATTTAAATGGTAAAGCTGTAGTTTAGTCTATGTTTACGTTTCTATAAATGGACCTTCAGAGACGCCGTCCCTGTTGTTACATGTGATGTCATCAGCCGTGTGTGTGTGTGTGAGAAAGATCAAACTAAAGACACTGATCAGTACCAGTCTGTGTCTGATTACTTGTTATGAGGACATAAACTGGTGATCTGAGGGGTGTTCCATAAAGGAGGGTTAACACACTGAGTCTATCCATAAACTCTAGGTCAACATACCCTCCATGGTAAACTCTGTGTATCTGATTCATTACAGCTGGTATGAAGTGGGTTAATCAACCCTGAGTATGTAAACCTTGGGTTACTGACGTGTACGCGCGCGATAAAAAGCCTTCATCAATGGATCGACGATGAGTCGAGCTGCCATGGCAACCACCCGGAAAATAGTGATTTATTCACCGTAATGGGTGAAATAAGCCTGTGTTTGATGAATATGATCCTGTTCTAAAGGTGTGTTCAGTTTTCAGTGTCTATAGTGGCTTAAATCACCTGTAATTAATAACACTTTTTGGTCACTTCATCACTTTATTGCTTCAGTGACGTGACGAGTGGAGAATAATATGTGTCTGAGGAGACGTGTCAGCATCATAGGATGTCTGCATAGAGAGTCCTCCTGTTACACTGGATATAAAGACAGTAAATGCCACTTGATATTGCATCATTTATATTGATTTTTAATATAATTTTGTCGCCAGTCATCTCAATGTCCTAAAAAACTCTGAAGCGGGACGCGAACCCACGACCCATCGCTCCCAAGTGCAGCGTCACAATTCACTGCACCATCATACCTTCACAGACGCATGATCTACAGATTTAACTGTATAATAATATAAAACAATAATCGAGCCTTAAAATGTATTAATTTAAATGATCATCTCATCCTTTATATTATCTACAGGTTTGTATTCAGTGAACTTTACTACAGACGTCAGTAGATGTTTTAATGTAGATCAACCTCTCAGTGTGTTTCACTAAATGATCTACATCTACAATGTTAGAAAGAAAACTACCGTTATCACAAAAACAAAAAAATAAAACCATAAATCAACACATTATTAATGATGTGAACACGTCTGTGGTGTGTGATGTCACTAATGTATTTCAGAGAAAAGAGTTAAAGTTAATTAAAGTGTTCAGGTGGGCGGAGCCAGGTAGAAACCCAGGGTTTCTTTGATAAAACCTGCCAGTGACCAGGTTTAGTTCATGGACAATGTTGCCATGGTGACATACTCAGAGAAGAACATACCTCATGTTTAGGAATGAGATACTCAGAGTTTGAACATAACCTACTTGATGGAATAAACCTCTGGTGTGTGTTCTTTCTGATGTTTGTTCTTTTCAGAAGAAAAGTTTGTGCTAGAAGCAACTTTAGGGCAAGTGCACAGAACCAGGAAGTGACTAGCATAGCAACAGAGACGCTACAAACACAGCATGAAGGCCAGCACAGCTGTGGGTGGAGGAGGTGGATTCTCCGTGGTGGACAGCAAACATCTATATGGTGGGAGGAGCTTCACTTGATGCTAGCATGAACACAATATACAGGACCTGGAGGAGTTTATTGTTATGTATTTGCGACACAAGAGGAACCAATAAGTAGAATTGGAATACAAGCAAACAAACGATTCCTAGGAATTGGATTATTGGGAACGGTTCTCAGAAAGAACCACTTCCCATCCCTAATCCAATGTATAAAGTCTCGATGAAAGATTCCCTCCTCGAGCATTTCATCAGATTGTAACTAACTATGAATTTGCTTCCTTCTCCTTTCCTGCAAAGATGGAAGTAAAACCATAAAGACAAAACTGTTTAGACTCAAGACCTTTGTTTTCTACAATCAGGGGTGTTTAGCACATTTCATGGTAGTGGTGGAATCTCAGGACTGATGGTGATTTTTTTATTTTAGGTTAAGTTAATTATAAAGAAGGATCCATATTGAAAAAAACAAATGGCAATTAATGTACATACATTTGACAAAGCAACATTTTGAAAATAACTTTGTGTTATAAAATACCCAAACCAATTTCATTAAATACATGATTATTTAAACGAAAGAAAACAACTAATGTTGGAAGTAACACAGCTACCTGTGCACTAAACTAGGCTAGTTCAGGTTAGTTTAACACTGTGAGCAAACCATGCCACCCACCCTAAACCCTTACAATGCACAAACACAAGGAAATATATACCTTTGATGCAAAAACATGAACTACATCATTGTACGTAATTTGTTGTGCAATTGTATGATGATTGTTGGGAAAAAAACTCTGCTTCAGCTACTGTCACAGGAAGGGGCGGACCAATTCTGACAAAAGTGAGAAATGTACCCTTAACTTACATAGTATCTATTAGGTTTATGTATAGGATCCGTAGTTTGTTTGTTTTGGCAACATTAATCATGCTTTATGCTGTTGCTATGGTGCTAGCATGCTAAGAACGTACCCAACGTCAGCACAGCTGCCGCCCACAGTGATGGAGACGAAGGAGGAAGTGGACTCCGTGACCCGCGACTTAAAGGAAGTTTGGGATCACGGGGATAATTTTAAATAACCATGAAATATTAACTTTAATGACTTTTAGCGGTACAAAAACATTTTTAATATTGATTTCTTTTTTTTAACAAACTGCGACACAGTGACGTCATGAACCCGGAACCGGAAGTAGCGCGCTCATTGCCGAGAGGGCCGCAATCTTAAAATGAACGTTTTGCTACACCAAATTACTCCAAAAAACAGATACACACACTTGGGGTATTTAGAACCTGTTGATAAAGTTTCAGGTTCAACTCATACCAAGTTGGGGAGATATTTGCTCCACGCATACGCACACAGACCTTTTTTGCTTTTATAGATAGATGTTTAGTTTTTTTATTTTTTATTTTACTCATTTAGTATATTTTTTTATTATAAATACCTTGTGGTGAGGGCGCAAAACAAAACGTAAAGCTCCAAACTACATGAGTGAATAAGTAAATTAAAGTATTATCTACAATTCAGCTCTTTTTTTAAAACCAAAATTCGTTGTTTACCTTTGAACCGAGTTGTCAGAGCTTAGCTTCCATGCACGCACCACATGTTTAGCATTGAGGTGCTACATGATTAACATTGAGGTGCTAGCTGCTACATGTTTAGCATTAAGGTGCTAGCTGCTACATGTTTAGCATTGAGGTGCTAGCTGCTACATGTTTAGCATTGAGGTGCTAGCTGTTACATGTTTAGTATTGAGGTGCTAGCTGCTACATGTTAGCATTGAGGTGCTAGCTGCTACATGTTTAGCATTGAGGTGCTAGCTGCTACATGTTAACATTGAGGTGCCTGCTGTTACATGTTTAGCATTGAGGTGCTAGCTGCTACATGTTAGCATTGAGGTGCTAGCTGCTACATGTTTAGCATTGAGGTGCTAGCTGCTACATGTTTAGCATTGAGGTGCTAACTGCTACATGTTAGCATTGAGGTGTTAGCTGCTACATGTTAGCATTGAGGTGCTAGCTGCTACATGTTTAGCATTGAGGTGCTAGCTGCTACATGTTTAGCATTGAGGTGCTAGCTGCTACATGTTAGCATTGAGGTGTTAGCTGCTACATGTTTAGCATTGAGTTGCTAGCTGCTACATGTTTAGCATTGAGGTGCTAGCTGCTACATGTTAGCATTGAGGTGCTAGCTGCTACATGTTTAGCATTGAGGTGCTAGCTGCTACATGTTAGCATTGAGGTGCTAGCTGCTACATGTTTAGCATTGAGGTGCTAGCTGCTACATGTTTAGCATTGAGGTGCTAGCTGCTACATGTTAGCATTGAGGTGTTAGCTGCTACATGTTAGCATTGAGGTGCTAGCTGCTACTTGTTAGCATTGAGGTGCTAGCTGCTACATGTTAGCATTGAGATGCTAGCTGCTACATGTTAGCATTGAGGTGCTAGCTGCTACTTGTTAGCATTGAGGTGCTAGCTGCTACATGTTAGCATTGAGGTGCTAGCTGCTACATGTTAACATTGAGGTGCTAGCTACTACATGTTAGCATTGAGGTGCTAGCTGCTACTTGTTAGCATTGAGGTGCTAGCTGCTACAGGTTAGCATTGAGGTGTTAGCTAAGGCTAACAGAGCTTCACTGATCCACAAACTCTTTTTCTAACATTTTTCACACAACTGGGCTTTAGTTTCTCATTCAGTGTTTTTTAACAAAAATGTCCACGAAGCACAGCAACGAATTCTCTGGTTTTCCTGTGTCTTGTGTTGTGGGCTGTGCATCAGTATTATGAGTATACCGGGAACTCGTGCAATGAGAAAAAACTGCATAATTGTCATGTAATTAATTCATTGTTATTACTGCATTAATATATACAAAGAATCTCAACAAACTACGTTTTTCTTGTTGACCATTCCCTGGTCTCTGTGGATCAATGTATTGGACATTTCATGTATATTTGAAAGAGTTTTTTTTTTCACAAAGTATATTGTATAGTAGAAAAAAACACATTCAGTCTGGCACAGCAAGAGGTGTGCATAATTATGTAAATGAGATTAGATTTATAATTTATTGTGGAAACTGACCTGTTTCTTCTCAGCAGGGACACAACACGACACACACAAGGTAATGCACACCTTCAAGCCTCTGCAGCCTTTTTGAAATCTCATGTTCTCTGTGTTTGTTGTGGTTTTAGAGACTGTTTGAATGCTAACTTATGATTTTGTGTTACTGCAGATTGAAAAAGATATGGACTTGATTCCCAACACAACAGATTTCAACATCCATCCCTGCTTTGAAGCACATGGGGCATCTTTGGTTTTTACTTCCAAGCCTTCAGTTGGTTGTGTTTTGTTGTACATTTTTCTTGGTCTCATGTCTGCTAGTACCATATGTGGGAACCTGTTGGTCATCATTTCTGTTGTTTACTTCAAACAGCTCCACACTCCCACTAACTCTCTCATTCTCTCCCTGGCTGTGGCGGACCTTTTGGTTGGAGTGTTGGTTTTTCCTTTCAGCATGGCCGTCACCGTCAGCTCGTGTCTGCACCATGAAGATATATATTGTAAGATACGCGACAGTTTTGACGCTACACTCTGTACGTCCTCGATTCTGAACCTATGCTGCATATCCATAGACAGATACTATGCAGTGTCCCAGCCCCTGACTTATCAAGTGAGAATCAATACAAAGGTTACATTGACGATGATCCTGATGAGCTGGGGCATTGCTTGTCTAATAGGTATCAGTATCATAGTTGCAGGATTCAGCCAAGGCACGTGTGAAAACGTCTGCTCAGTGAATGTTGTGATAGCAAACACTATGGGACCTGTGTTCTCATTTTACCTTCCTGCATTCATAATTCTCTGCATATACATGAAGATTTTTTTTATCACAAAGAGACAAGTGAGCAGCATCCACAACACAATGTTACAAAGCACCAAACATGTTGTGAGTAAAATGGAGAGGAAAGCCACCAAAACCCTGGCTATCGTTATGGGTGTTTTCCTCCTGTGTTTGACTCCTTACTTCATCTGCGTTGTTTTTCTGCCTCTAGCCGTCCACCCTCCACATGTGTCCGTCATTGAGATGCTCAACTGGCTCACCCTGTCTAATTCAATGCTCAATCCTTTAATTTATGCCTTTTTCTACAGCTGGTTCAGGTCAGCTTTCATGAAGATCATTTCTGGGGAAATATTCTTTGGTGATTTATCAAATCGTTCTTTGTTTTGCTGAATTCAGTGAACATTCTATGTTCAAGTAATGTGGCTTGTAGTTTGAAATTAAGTCTTTTACACGACAGAATGTTTCTACAGTATGATTTCCCTGGTGAGTGAGGACAATATAGAAAAAGAAAAAGAAAAGAACAAAATTGTATCATTTGCATTTAACCAGAACAAAGCTGAAGTCAGCATCACATGGAATCATATTACTGTTGATTGATTTAATACCGTTTTATCTTTTAATGTTTGTATTGACTTTTAAACTGTTTGATTTATGTTGCACTTTCTAATCATGTAAAGCACATTTAATTGTTTGTTCTATACAAATAAACTTTCCTTGCCTATGATCCAAATGATAAAAAGCTTTTTTATATTTTTACAATGTATGATTCTCACAGGAAAACTCAACATGCAACAAAGACAACCAAATATACAGAGATGGCAGGAAAATATTCAAACATGTAAAAACTACAAAGTCCTTTGTTCTTGTTTCATTGCAAAATGGAGAGATTTATCGTGCTTTCACACTAGAGTTTAGATTCTTGACCCTAACCCGGGCCTCATTTTCCCTCTTAATGTTTTAACTTTTTTATTTTATTTTTAATCTCTATTACATTAATATTATTTATGAATAAACACAGAAACACTTCTATATTGTTATGGTAACATTTCTAAAGTGTTTCTGTTCGTAGTGTGACAGGATATTAACAGTGTTGTGTTGTGTTTAGTTTTTCACATTCAATGATGATTATTTACTGATTTTACTCATTCCTCACTTGCTGCTGGAGCTCAGAGAACAAATATGATTGGTTCTTCAGTCAGGTCTGTGTTCCACACATAGACCACCTGGTCTGGTCTACATACTGTAACGGTTCTATGTTCTGGTTATGTTCCACTGTGTGTATTCAGTGGTTAACTGATACTGAGATTTCCCATGTTCATGAAGGCATCATGGTTACTGCAGCTTTATCTGCCAATGTGTGTCTTTGTTTACATGTGTTCTGAGTGTTGATTGGCTGGGAGGCTGGGGAAAGGGCGGGTGTAAGCGGGGAAAAGAGGGAACAAATCTGTTCCCACGGTAGTGTGTGTATGACGGTGTAAGACGGTTCTTTGTGTGTTTGTTTACTTTTAGCGTTACTACTATTAAAGCCTGTAAAACTGTGATAACGACTCGAGTCACGTCATTAAAATATATTTTCGGCAGAGCTGCGGTGCGTATGCGTGCACAAATCATACATACTTTTATTACTTATTTTTAGGGTTGCTCTGATCAGGTTTTATGCTGCCGATCACTGATACTGATCATATGGATGAGTGCTACCAGCTAGATGGTTTGGAAAAAAGGAACCATAAAATCACCTAATTTAGACAAAAGCATGTTTTTATTTTTTCAAGAGAAAAAATAGAAAAACTTTGCAGAAACAATGCAGCAACTATTCAGTCAAAGAACAATCTTTAACAGATTGATATCAACAGTGCAGGAAATCAAATAAGTAAAAGGCAATATATATATATATATATATATATATATATATATATATATATAACACAGAATACATTCAAAGTCAAATGCAGGTTGCATTCAAATAAAGTTATAATTTATAAAATAAATAATATAATGGATCTGTTGCTTTGCATGTAAAGTAAAATAGCCCATTTGTCACTTAAACAACAATATAAATATGGTCTTAAAAATCTTGAATCAGAAAAATAGAACAAGTGAACTTAAAGTGCATTTGCTTTGAACAAGAAAAATATGTTAAACAGAATTTGCACATGCTAAATGTCTATGACTTGTTGAGACGCATTGTGGGAAGATTATTTTTAATAAAGAGGAGCATCTCTGCTTTTTCGGTCATGATGTTGGATGCAGCTCTGAATAAGCGCTCACTCTCCACACTTGCAGACGACAGAACCAGGTGTTTTCCACCACTGAGAAAGACTGGTCATCTAGTCCGATGAATATAATTATTTTCCTGGTTATTTGCTTAACCTTGTGACTGTCACACTCATACGGACGAGTGTTGCCAAGTAAGTCATTAATTAAGTAATATTTATTTGTATAGCACCTTTCGTAGACAAAAAAAGCCACAAAGTGCTTCACAACACAGTTTAAAATAAAAATACACAGTTTAGAATCAAAAACAGTACACATTATAAAAGGCCAAGACAACATAAATTCATAGCAGCCCAAAAATAGCTTATTAAAAGCTTGAACAAATAAAAGAGTCTTAAGTTGGCATTTGAAAGTGTCAACAGAGACAATCCAACGCAGAGAGAGCAGAAGATCGTTCCAAAGCCTGGGAGCAACAGCCTGGAAGGATCCTTCAGACCTCAGAGCCCGAGTAGGGGTGTAAGGTTGGATCAGGTCACTGACCCTGCAAGGCTCTGAACCAGAATTTTTCTTTGCTTTGTCTGCCGTGAGCCTCAAACTCACCATACTCCCTCAATATCTGATCAAGTGTCTTGTGTTGAAGCATTTTAACGTACTTCCCCCACCAGGTACTGTTTTTGTTCCATGTGTTGCAGGATACAAGCTTTACATCACTCTCACATATCTGAGAAAAGCTCCACACAGCAGACATGTTTGTTGTTGTTTGCTGTCGCGCGCCTGTGCAGTGTGAAGGAAAGGGGGAGGGGCACTACTCTGCACACAGACCAAGTATGAGCGACAGGTGATCGGTTTTTGTGATCGGTAATGAAACGGCGATCACAGTTTTCCACGGAGATCGGCCGATAATGATCAATGGCCGATCGATTGGAGCACCATTACTTATTTTAGTGTGGAATCATCAAGTGATGTTACTCAGAGAACAATAGTCAGTAACAATAGGTTACTGTGTTGGAGTGTGAACCACAGTCACCTATAGATAGAAGTGGGAGCTTATATCGGTGATTTTGTGGTCTTTAACCATGTGAGAAAGAAACCAGGACCAAACATAGGACTTTATATGGAAGAGCAATTGTAACGGAGCAACTCCATCACTGCTGCTGATGCCGAGCTGCGTGCCTGTCGTCATGGTAACAGGCACAAGCACACACTCAAACCCTGTGCTCCAGCTTTATTAGCTGAAGACATTTGTTGGTGCATTGAAAAACAAAAGCTAAAGTAACTCTTTCTTTGGTATGTCAGACAAACATAAGTGTTTGATACAGACTTATCAACTTAATTGAAGTTGGATTGAATTGACAGAAATCTGACTTTCTGGATATCTTTATAATGTGAAGGTGTCACGAAATGTGTCATTTAAAAACTACTCATGACATTACAGTCTCAATCATGGTCTATATATTGAATATATAATATAATATATTTAAATGGAGCTTCTGCTACTTCTAAATGAAATAACCTTTCAAACAGGGTGAGTGAAAAAAACCCAGAGAAAGACAGAGGCAGGATGCTTTCAAATAAATAGTGCTTCATTTATTAAGTTAGCCCCACCCCCAAAAAAAACTAAAGTACAAAAATAAGGACAGGCATGGGAAAAACTGGAATAAGCGTGAGCAAAGACATGCAACAACCATTCTGTGTCCAAACACTCAGCTAAACAGTGAGGGAGCCCTCATTAATAACAGGCCACACCTGAGTGGAAATATGAGGGAGCTAAAAGACAAAGTCCAGTGTTGATAATGTTACACTATCAATATTTGAAAATATCTCATTGTTTTCTTTATTTTTCTTTGTATTTGCTGTATTGCTGTGGCATTTTCAAGGATCATGTTCATGACTTCAGTTTCCTGTTTAGGAGACGTTCTCGACCACCTTGTGGGTGCAGGAGATCAGCTGACTTACAACAGTAACAGTATCAATCAATCAATCAATCAATCAATCTTTATTTGTATAGCGCCAAATCATAACCAATGGTATCTCAAGGCACTTTACAGTAGAGCAGTCTTAAGGACGGACTCTTCATTTTATGGATACACACATATGCATATATACGTATATACACATACATATGTATCCCACACCCAACATGAATTCATCATGGCGGCAAGGAAAACCTTCTGTTAAGCAGCAGGAACCTTGTGTGGATCCCATTCCTATGATGAACAGCCATCCACGTTATGCTGTGTTGGGTGTGTGCACAGCAGTAGTAATTATATTTAGTTTTTAGTGGTTTCATGGTAAAGCTTCATATTCTGTGAGGGCTTAAAGAACAGACGTGTAGTTGTGCTGATTCTGTTCATTTACACTTTAACTTAAAGCACATGTGACAGATTACTGTATATAAACATATTTAAAAAGGGAGAACCAAGCAAAGCCCTCTATGCTTTCTTGAGCACTAGAAAAGTTATGTGCACCCCTGGTTATATAAATATCATCTATTGTGATCATGACTTTGATAATCTTCCCATTTCAGTATTTTTCATACAAATGAACTAGTTTGAACAATTGTGTGCCTGTCCAATTGGATTATTTAGTGAAATGTCATTATCAAGAAAGAATTTGGGACATTCCAACGATACAGTCTGAAAACATGATTGTTCTTCCATGCAGTCCCTCGTGAACATAACAATACATAAAAACATGACATCACTGTAGCTCACAACAGAACCCTGTGTACCATCAGAGCAGCTCAGGGACCACACATTCACACCTTTAATGAGAGCCTTGCTAACGTACTTAATGCTATTGCATCAGTTCAGTTCATATCAGAATCTAATATTTACTCCAAAAAAAATCTGTTTTAATTTATAGTATAAAGGTTACTCTTTATTAGGATATAAAACTATTTTTCTTAATGCAACTTCATTTTTAATTTGGACCAATATTTTGAATCCTTTACATGAGGTCATTGTAGTTTGGCTCTGTCTGATAATCAGTTATTGTACAGTATTTGGCAATTTTAGTGACGCTAACAGCTCTAGACAAAGTTCAATCAGCTTCAAATTTCACACAAATGACATTTTCCCAAACCTATTCATGACTGCCTTGAGGCATTTCCCACCATGCCTTGCGTTTTCAACTGGCGCCATTTACGGTCATGTTCACTGTTAGCAACTATAGCAAGCCATCATAGGAAAATGTTTATAACTCAAATGTAAAGTTCAAACTGCTTCATATTTGATACACATGACTGTCCATCCCTAAACAAGACTCAATGTGAAAAATACCCATCATGCCTTGCTTTCTCAGAAGGCGCCGCTTTTAGCGGCGTCTGACGCTAACAGCTCTAGCAGAAAGACTTTGTGTCGTGTTGACTTCAAAATAATGTTGGATGAATCTTATAAGATGAAGCAGGTCGCTGATAAAGAAAAAACATTCTGTGATCAGTGGGAGGGGCCTATAATGTCACTGGAAAATCCTTCGCCATCACATCTAAATGCTGTATCTTGGTTATTTTTCAATGGATTCACATCAAATTCACTGAGTGATTTTAACTGGTTTTCTCTTCATATTGGGTTTTTTCCACCATTTAGCTCGTCATAATAGAAAAACTGCTATAACTGTCATGTACAACATTCAAACAGCCTCATATTTGAAACACATGGTGTCTATCCATCCTTAAACAAGACTCAATGTGAAAATACATATACACACTTTTCCCTCTATAACTTGGCCACAAATTGCGATACAGTGCTCAGACTGGTACCATTGAACAACATTTCCTTTCAATGTGTGACCTTGAACTTTGCTCAAGGTCATATTTAAGGCCAAGGTCAGTCTTCTGTTTTTCCTGCATTACTATTTTCAATTTAATTAGAAAAAAGAACAACATTAAGTCACATTACTCAACAAAATACACACAATAAGATGTCTTTCATATGAACAATTCTTACAATTCAGAAATGTGTACTTTTAACCAGTTTTATGATTTTTTTTTTTTTTCCACAAATTTTGCAGTTTCAATTTTCAATTGTGAAATACGTATTCGCCTTGTGAATACAGGTCTGGCCTAGTTATTATTAGTTTTTCATTGGTAACATAAATATGAAAAACACTCCATCAGAAAAACATTTATTTTTTTAAAACATATTTATTATGAAAACATTTCTCGTTCTACATTTTCTCTTTTTTGGGGGGTGTTTTTCCTTTTAAATAAAATAAATATTATTATACATCCATCATCATTATAACATTCAGTAAATGCTGCATCAGATATGCATCAGAAACCAGTTCAATGAAATGTGATTACTGGTTATTATTCCCAAAATATGATAATTTTGGAAAGCAAACAGAATTTAAGAAATCTATTTAAATCTCAAAAATGTATGCAGCAAAATATTCATACTTGTTAAAGTTCACAGATACCAGGAACCAATTACATCCAATGGTTTTGAATGGTGGTCTGTCATTTACTGTATGTTGTAATGCAGCCCTCACACCATTAGAGGGAGGGCTGCCTATGCCAATTGCCCTTGTCTGAGATAATATCACAGTGGCCATGGTTACATGATGTTTCTTAATTCGGAAGTAGTTATTCCGAATTTAATCATTCGGAATGAAAGTGTTCTGCTTTGTGTTTACATAGAAATAGTAATTCCAAATTGAGGTTTAAATGTAAAACAGGTTTATTTGGCTTTCTTCAATTCCGCTTTACGTCTGGGGTTGGGAAGGCTCTGACTGCATGGGGGGAGATAGTGACAGATCACGTTTATCACGGGAAAAACACACATCAAACCTTTCATTGTCAGCTGTAACACAGAAGACCACATGAGAACCGGTAAATAAAACCCAGTAAAACTCTAGAAAACAATCACCAGAAATACATATTTTCTCCCTGGTAAAGATAGTCGCTCTAACAACTGGTAAAATGATAAACTTGGTGATATTACAGCCTGTGCAGCAGAACTGGGACGCATTTACATCTTCAGGTCTTTGTATCACACGACCAATGAAGCCTGTTCCGTTTGCTGATGTCCATGTGTTTAACTCACTCAGTGCCATTGACGGGATAACTCGTCATTTGCGTTTTTTCACGGGGATTACTAGAAAACACCCTGGCGGAGGTTCCTCATCAATATCTAAGCTGCGGGGTGTTGTAGTGACCAACTGCGCCCTGAAGATGGCAGCAGTACACCTTTAGATAAGAGATTAGCCACTGATGCTACCATTAGCTGGGGAGGAGAAGCAGGAACGAGTGAGATTATGGCACTACAGAGTGATATTGTGACGTATCCAGCAGCTCACAGCTCCACATACTAACACAGAACATGTGTGGACCTGAGTGGATTATTGATAATGTTGTGATCGTGAGATAAAACCATCAACTAACCGGGCTAAACGGGTCATTACTGTGTGGTGGGAGGAAGAGGAAGTTGCGTGTGTACAGACTGACAGGAGAGAAAGTTGGAGGAATGCCAAAATACAGTAAGAAACCCATTCAACTCTGACATAGATAGTGAAATATGATCATTTTGCCATCAAAAGCCCTGTCTCAGTTTTTTTTTTTTTAATATAAGAAAACAATGTTCAGATGTTAGAGTTGTCACTAAAGCAAAAAAAAAAAATAGCTTCAAAGTCACTGACAGGGTTTTTTTTTTAACAAAAAAGCTTTTTGCTCTGAAACCAAAGATTTGTGTAAAACTTGCTCTATTCAACGGCTGATTACAAAAGAACGAAACGAGCCAGAAACAAATTTGTGGGTCTTTAAAAATCAGTCAAAAAGTCTGTGTGTACGTGTGAATGTCTGCATGTTTATGCTTAAGTCCATCCACTCTTTTCATTATATCCATATCTTTCTAAGGCTTTTATTAAATAGTCTCAGCTGGAGTCCGGGCGGTTAAGATTTGCATTAATCATGAAAAACACGGTCAATGACAAAATAAATGTATATGAATTTTTTTAAGAGTGCCTCTAAAAGTTACATAGAATTGTAGATTAGAGTGGGCTATGTTTTAGTGCTAAACTTGAGTCTCTGAGTTAAACATTAACATAGATATGGCAGTTTACAGTAAAAGCATAAAATCTAATATTACATTAAAAGTATAAATGTTAGCATCTCACAAATTACTCAGCAGCAATGTCACTATGCAGTGGAGCATTTTGATATTTGAATAGTGTAGATCAGTTAAGAATTGTAGTAGCGTGGCAAAATTGTGTGGAAAAATAAGAACTAGAAACTTTGCATTGCTGCTACAGCTGCCCATGGAAGTATGCGAGTAAAAGTCCTACTTGTGGAAGCAAAGTAACAGGACATGCAAAGCCTTCCTACTTAAAGCATATTTTTGAAAAAGTAAAAGATTGTAGCAACATTTTAAGCTGTAGCTGTAGCTGTAGCTGCTAGGGATGTAACGATTCACTCAACTCCCGATACGATTCGATTCACGGTACTGGGTTCACGATACGATTTTCTCACAATTTATTTTACAAAATGGGAATGTTGACAAATGACTGAAAAATATTTCTTTATTTTTTGGGGGAAAATACTATACTATTTACCTTTTATTTTTCATTGTCAAAAGAATCCCTTGATAAACTATTCAAAATGATGCAATTTAACTAAAAATAAATCTTGAATGAAATAAATAAAGGAATAATACAAATGAAGAAGAAGCCTATTAATTTAAATTCTGGTTCTATAATAAACAATTCAAAACTGCATAATAGTTCTTTTTCTTTTTAAAAGTGCAACTGAAAATGTATTTTGTGCCTTAACAATTGGACTTTTAAAAAAACAAAAAAAAAAAAAACCAGTCATTTTACTGTATTTACATCAGATATTTGTTTAGACCAGCAGAGGGCGCTGGTAACCCAGTGGTCGGTTGGCATGCAGTTATTCCACCAGTGAAGAAGAGAAGCTATGCTAGCAGACAGAGCTAATAGAAAAACGTGACTTTTACAGATATTCACATAATATTACAGATATTCTTTCGGTGCTAAAGGAGTAAAGAATCATTTATGAACATGTTTAACAGTAAATGGCGGCCAGAAAGAAAATAGTAGCAGATTCCGCCCGTCACGTCCGCTTCTGGAAGGATTAATATATAAGTACTGCGATTCAATTTTCAGAGCATCGATGTGAACCGTGGTACCTATGAATCGATTTTTAACTGCCTTACGATTAATCGTTACATCCCTAGTAGCTGCAGAATTAAAGCTTTAACAGCAGTGTTACTAAAAGTTAAAGAGCAACAGCTCAGAAAAAAGTGCACAAAACCTTGAATAACATTAAAAGCAAGAGATTTATCATTCTACAAATTAGATATTACTAGTACAGTGCATTCATGTGAGAACATAAGGGTTATAATTGCGGGTGCAAAATGTGGGTGCAATTTTCCTGGTCTATGGGACATGTGCATGATAAATGTGTTTGTTTTTTTTACTCACTTATATTTTTTTGTTGTTTTTTGGTGTAATTTTCTGTAATGTATGTTTTTTGGAGTCGTGTATTTTTGTATCTTTATGTTGTATTTTTGTGCATTTTTTGAATAATTATTGTTTTTGTTGCCATTGTAGTGTGATTCTGGAACCAATTTGTGCATTTTTTTGTGTAAACATTTAGTTTTGTGTAATTTTTGTATAAATATTTAGTTGTGTGTTTTGAGCCATTTTCATATTTTTGTTGTATTTTTCAGTAATGTATGTTTTTTGAAGTCATCATTATGTGTATTTTTTATCTTTCCGTTGTGTTTTTGTGCATTTTTTGTATAATTATTGTTTTTTGTTGCCATTGCAGTGTGATTCTGGAGCCATTTTGTGTATTTTTGTATCTTTTTTGGTGTAGTTTTGTGCATTGTTGTCATTTTGTGTATTTTTTCTATAAATATTGTTTAGTTTTTTGTTTTTTTTACTCATTTAGTATATATTTTTTTATAAATACTGTGTGTGTGCGCGCCATCTCTTCCGTGCGCTATCCTTCACACACACGCGCATGTCTTGCACATAATCCGTCACAGGTTGTTAAGAGTCACGCACACGTATCAGCTGTGTGTGTGTCTACATTGTAGCTGTTAGCATCATCTTAGCACATAGAATAATATAAGAAGAAACACGCACCGTTGTACAGAACAAACAACAATCATAGTGTAGCCGTGCTGTGGACCCATCCACTCACTAAAACGTTACATTCCTCTGTCTGAAGAATCAGAATGTTTGTGATGAGGTCGGCTAACGACCGTCAGCACAGCCGCCGCCCACAGTCATGAGACAACGGAGGAAGTGAAGTCCGTGACCCGAGATTTAAAGGAAGTTTGGAATCACGGGAATAATATTAAATAACCATGAAATATTAACTTAAATTCCTTTTAGCAGTACAAAAACATTTTTAATATTGACCTTTCTTTTTTTTTTTAACCCAAACAAACTGCGACACAGTGACGTCATGAACCCGGAACCGGAAGTAGCGCGCTCAATACCGCGCTCTTACCGAGGGAGCCGTAATTATAAAATTAATGTTTTGACCGTTTTGCTACACCAAATCTATACTATAAAGACAGAAATGTCTGTGTGCGCGTGGAGCAAATATCTCCCCGACGCGGTGTGAGTTCAACCTGAAACTTAGTCAACAGCTTCCAATTACCCCAAGTGTGTGGATCTGTTATTTTGGAGTAATTTGGTGAAGCAAAACGTGTATCCAAATAACCAAAATAACAGATGTTAGTAAGCTGTTGAGTAAGTTTCAGGTTGAACTCACACCGCGTCGGGGAGATATTTGCTCCGCGCGCGCGCACACACACACACACACACACAGACCTTTCTGTCTTTATAGTATAGATGATTGACACAGAGAAGCAGAACAATTTGATCTTTGAATGGTGTAAATCACTTAAGATTTGCATTGATCATTGAAAACACGGTCATTTAAAAAAATAATATTTTTCAGAGTGCAACCTCTACAAATTCCTTAGAATTGTAGATCAGAGAGTGGGCAACATTTTAGTGCTAAAATTGTGTCTATGAGTTAAACATTTACAGATATATATATATATATATAAAAAAAGGTTTGGAAGAATAAGAAGGGAATGCTTCGCATTCCCACAATTAAAGAGGAATTAAAGGTTCCATGTAACGTGACCATTGTGTGAGAATCACAGACAAAAACCGTCTCTGCAGCAGATCTAAAATAGCCATCATGCTAACACCTCCCTGACACTCTCTACCACTTCTTTGTGATATTTGACACCCAAACAGACGCCTGCTTTGGCCCCACAGGATAAGATCTAATCAGAGGGCCTTAAACCACCCCACGACTGCTGGAGCAGTTGGAGTGTCACGTTGCACAATAAGGACCAGTGTTGACCAGATGCCAGGGATTCTTGTTACACCTTTTACTCCTGGCTTACACACAATTAGGCCCCCCAAGTGTCCTAAATGCACCAGTTATCTTTGGTCTAACTACAAAAATATTCCACCTTTAATTCAGCCTTTATAAACTCTCAGGAGTTCTTGTTGAATTCATATACATTTGTTAGATTTATTTCCAACAATTAAATTGAATCTTTCGCATACATAATAATGTATTTAAATTGACCAGATGGAGGCACTAAGAATAGAGGTTGATCGATATATCGGCCAGTCGATATATGGACTTTTTTCAATATTTTTCTTTTATTTGTTATTTTTTTTCACACTTTAGAGTAGCCATTAAAAAAAAGAAAACATAAAAAACATCCATTTAGATGTATGAATATACAAAAAAAAAGAAATAATAAAGAAATAAAAAGCCGTTATAATAGGATAAGGATATAATATAATAATACCTGATTAAATATCCTTCAATGTCAATGTCAACTTTATTTATATAGCACATTTAAAAACAGCTACAACTGCCCAAAGTGCTGTACAACAAACATTATAAAGTACAATGTAAAAACAGTCACAAAATATACAACATGAAACAATAATAAAATACATGGGATCTGCTCAGCTTGTGTTCAAGGCCAAAGCAAAAAGATGGGTTTTCAACAATGACTTAAAAACATGAATGGACTGGGCCATTTTGACATTCAGCTGAAGGCTGTTCCAGAGACTCGGAGCTGCTACGGCAAAAGCCTGGTCTCCTCGCTTAGATTTTTGGCACCACCAGAGTCATTTGATTGGAGGATCTCAGTGTTCGACCTGGATCACGGATCAACAAAAGCTCCGAAAGGTAGGATGGAGCCAACCCATTCAGACATTTAAAAACCATCAACAGTATCTTGAACTGAATCCTAAAACTGACTGGAAGCCAGTGCAGAGAGGCCAACACAGGAGTTACTGTATGTGCTCACGTTTCCTGGTTCCCGTGAGCAAACGCACCGCTGCGTTTTGAACCAACTGCAGATGCCGGATGGAAGTTTGATCGAGCCCACAGTACAGAAAGTTACAATAATCTAAGCGACACGTAATAAAAGCATGAATGACACGCTCCAGGTCAGCGTGAGGCAAATAGGATTTGATTTTGCTGAGCAAACGCAGCTGAAAAAAAGCTATTTTTGACGACTGAACTTATTTGTCTGTCAAATTTAAACGAACAACCCCAAGATTCCTAGCAGAGTCATGGCAATAGATACTCAAAGGGCCCAGAGCAGTGACATCACACGAGTTACCAAATACAACAATTTCAGTTTTGGACTCATTAAGCTTTAAAGAATTTTGAGCCATCCAGTCCTTTACTTCCTGTAAACAATCAAACAAAACTTGAGCATTGTCTGTGCCTGGCTTCAAAGGAAGATACATTTTCAGGTCATCTCCAAAACAATAAAAGTCAATTTTATATTTTCTGAAAATTGACCCAATGGGCAACATATACATTGAAAACAATAAGGGGCCCAAAATGGAGCCCTGCGGCACGCCGCACAGCTGAGTGGGGCAACTCCAGAAACGTAAGGACCAAGGTGGACAGCAAAAGATCGATGTTCAAGGTACGATCTAAACCAACTTAAGGCAGTACCTTTAATGCCAATATGATTTTTGAGACGTGAAAGCAATATTTCATGGTTGACAGCGTCAAATGCTGCCGTTAAATCTAAAAGTACCAAAACAGTAGAGCAGCCTGAATCAACAGTTAAAATAAGGTCATTAAAAACTCTTAAGAGTGCAGTGTCAGTGCTGTGACATAGATTAAAGACAGAATAAATCTTTTCTAAAATACCATATACATCCAGGTAAGTTTGTATTTGAGCAAAAAACAGTTTTTCCAAGATTTTTGATAAGAAAGGCAATTTAGAAATTGGCCTGTAGTTTGTTAGAACTTCAGATTCCAGGTTTTGCTTCTTAGTATATGAGGCCCAATCGCACCCAAAATATCTTTGAGCGGTTTAGGAGGGAGACAATCAAGCGGACAATTAGAAGCTCTTAACTTATGCACAACAATGGACAGGTCGCTAAGGTACATAGGTTCAAAATGCTCAAAAGCCACAGAACATACAGAAGTAACACAGAGATCAGCCACTTTGAAAGAAGAGGTTGAGTCCCTAATAGCAGTTATCTTGTCAACAAAAAAATTCAGAAAATTTTCACACAAACTTTGAGAATGTACAACATAGTTTGAGTCAGTAGGTTTCACAAGTCTATTCAAAACATTAAACAAAACTTGGGGTCTGTTACGATTTGTAGAAATCAAGTTTGACATGTACTCAGCTGTAGCACACGTCACAGCTTTCTGATACTTTGATAAACAGTCTCACAAAATGCCCAAAGAAACGTGAAGCTTGTCCTTTTTCCACCTCCTTTCTGCACGTCTATATTCACGCCTAAGTGCACGAGTAGAGTCATTCAACCATGGCTCAGACACAGACTTAGATTTAACCATTTTCAAAGGAGCAATCAGGTCTAAAATGGAGGAGCATGTAGAATTAAACATGCTAGTGGCCTCCTTATCCTATTATATCCTTAATGGGATGAGAAAATTAGTTTTACTTGGTTGCGTACAGGTATATTTAAAGTTCAATAAATGTTAAGAGTTCTATTGGTGTATTTTATTTAATTTCTATTATATGCATTTATATCATATGAGTGTTTCGATTGTCTTTCATAATCAATGTGCTTTAAAAAAAAAGTATACTGGCGGTTTCCAAAATCATCTTTAGATATCGGCCATCGGATGAATTTTTTTTTTTAAAACTCGGTATCTGTATCGGCCTTTGACGTTCACATATCAGTCGACCTCTAAGAACAATGAACTAAAAAAAGACGAGAACATGAGGTGTTGTTAAAATCAACAGGATAATTAGCAGAGCAGGTGAACACAAAGCAGGTGGAAGAACCACAGAAAACCCACAGACACACACAGGTGGGCTGAAATAGTCCAGAAAAAAACTAGAACTCATCAACAGACACCCAATGAACGAAATACTAAATAACAAAAACAATATCAAAGACAGACAAAAGCCCAGAACAAAGTGATTATCCAAAAGCCCAAAGATCAACTTGTCAAAATATAAACTTGTTGGGCTTAAAAGAATAAGAGGCACATTTTCCATCATTCTCATTTTATTTTGGCTTAAAAGTGTATGTACATCAAATGCCTTTGTTACATTTTATGAAAAAGACATCTTCTCAACATCGTTTCAACATTGGCTTGCTCAGTGGGAATTAAGCTCGACATTTACATTATTTCTTAAAAATATTGAAGAGCATTATTTCTGAATGTTACTCAAATACAACTGGATATATACTTAGTGACTGTAAATAATACTGAATAATAATTTGTAAGCATAAGCACACACACATGCTACGTGTCTGCGTGCTGTGAGACTCGACATGTCCTCAAGGAGGAGGAAGTTGCGTATGTGCAGATTGACGGGGGAGAGACTTGGAGGACGGCCAAAATACAGTGAGAAATCCATTTAATTCTGACCTAGATAGCAAACTAGCGATTTGTGTGAAACTTGCCTCTATTCAACTGCTGATTACGGAAGAACGAAACAAGCAATAAACTAGAGACTCTAATCTTTCAGAATCTGGTTTCAGATTTCAGATCGTCATAGTACAAAATATTCTGTGGGTCTTAAAAAAATCAGTGAAAATCATTTAAAACGCCTGGCAATATGGGGTTGACTGCTCTGAAAAGGGCTGGCAGTGCATGAGTTAAGAAGGTCTTTAAAGTATTTCTTCCATCGGTCCACAACAGATCGAGTCGAGTTTAGCAGCGCGCCATCACACCATACACTGTGTTAACAGAGTGCAGAAACATGGCTTGGGTTCAGATTGGATTATAATTTTGTGTGTTCTTAAGTACACAAGTAAACATCTTCCGGAATAAGGTGTAAATATTTTATTTGTATCAGAAATAAAACACTAAACAAAAGTGAACATAGCTTAAGTTTAACTGAGATAAGCCAGTGATGTCTTTTTACCATGTTGACCTTTTGATAAACTTCTTGAATAAGATACACAATTAATAGACACTGCTTGTTCCTCAGATTGGATGGAATTTGTTGAGGGAGGAGTCAGATCAACAGTCAGGTCGAGATGTACAGTAGTTCTAACCTATTTAACCGTTAGAGAACTTTTAGGAAAATCTCATCAGGTATGAAGATGGCAGCACTACTGGGTATGAGCTGGATGTGTCTTCAGGATGAATTATTGTGAAATTATTGTTCTGCAGTTGAACTTTCTTTGTTGTTGATTATGTTGTTTGATGATCTGTAATCCAGCTTCATTTGGAAGACATGGAAACTGGGGGCGTCATCAACACCACTGACAATGGCACAGTTCCTTTCTGCTCTGAGTCAGAGAGCTCTGCTTGCATCATGGCAATAACTCCCTCCACAATACGTTTATTTCTATACATGTTTGTAGGTAGTTCTGTGTCTTTTCTAACAATAGGTGGTAATCTGTTGGTAATAACCTCCATCATTTACTTCAAACAGCTCCACACTCCGACCAACTATCTGATCCTGTCTCTGGCTGTGGCCGACCTGCTGGTTGGAGCTTTAGTGATTCTCTTTAACATGGCACTCACTGTCAAGTCTTGTATTTATTTTGGTGATTTAGTCTGCAAAATGCGACGCAGTTGTGATATAACACTAATGACCACCTCCATTTTGAATCTCTGCTGTATTTCTATTGATAGATACTACGCAGTGTGTAAACCTCTGTTGTACAGATCCAAAATGAATGAGTGTGTAGTGGCCATTATGATCCTGCTGAGCTGGTCTTTCTCTGCTCTGTCTGGGTTCAGCATCATGTTTGTGGGATTTAGAGACATTGTTTGCAATGGGAGATGCTTCATATTTCATATACCTAATTCAAACATTGTAGGTTCTATGCTTTCCTTCTACCTCCCAGTGATTGTCATGCTCAGTATCTACCTGAGGATTTTTTTTGTTGCACAGCAGCAGGCTCGGAGGATTCTGGACATAAGTCGTCAGACCACACAGTGTGTGGACAACGTCAGTAAAATGGAGAAAAAAGCCACAAAAACTTTAGCCATTGTCATGGGGGTTTTCCTCTTCTGCTGGACTCCTTTTTTTCTCTCCATAACTTTCAACCCTGTTATTAATTATGCTGTTCCATTATCTGTGACTGAAACCTTTGTTTGGCTTGGCTGGTCAAACTCAATGCTGAACCCACTGGTTTATGGATTTTTCTACAGCTGGTTTCGCAAAGCTTTTAAAATAATCGTCACTGGAAAGATTTTTATTGGCAATTTTACAAACACAAAACTACTTTGACTTAAATTAGTTGAAGTATGTTGTCCATTGCACCTTTCTGCGCTAACATTGTAAAGTTAACTAAATTCTATCTCAATGCCACATTGTGTTATATGGGTCCTTGTTTTTTCTATGTATGTATGAATATTACTTCTTGTATGTTGGCCAAGTTATTCTTCTCAGTGCTCATTGAGTTTGTATCCTCACCTAAAACTGACTAGTCCATCTGTCAATCAGTCCAAAAACATTTTTGGTAAATATAATAAAGTTTGAAAATTGACTGAAGGAGAATATGTTTTTTATTGTATGTTTCAATTTGCTATCAACAGAATGCAGTAGGTTTTCACAGTGTCTGCTTTGGGAACTAACTACACCCTGAATGAACAAATGTAAATAAGTATGTATATACTGTACATATAGTTTAAAAAGATATCTTCTCTTGTCTCACGTCTTCTAAATATAATTTATTCACCCAAACTTTCTCGGGAGGAGGATTTGTTTGTCCTGAGCCTGGATGCCGAAAAGGCATTAGACTGTGTTGAATGGCCTTATTTATTTGCAGTGCTGGAGAAATTTGGTTTTGGAGCTAGATTTATTTCTTGGATTAAATTATTATATTCCAACCCTAATGCCAGATTCCTCACTAATCAGGATGTTTCTGACACATTTAAACTACATAGCGGCACCCGGCAGGGTTGTCCGCTCAGTCCGCTGCTGTTCGCACTGGCCCTGAGCTGAAACAATCAGAACACAATTGGATATTCATGGTTACAATACTGAATCTACCTCAAACAAAATTTCGCTTTATGCGGACGACATTATATTATATATAACACAGCCTGAAACATCAATCCCTGCTTTGCTAGGTACAGTTGAACTGTTCAGCTCCTTTTCCGGTTACAGAATTAATTGGGACAAAAGTGAACTGATGCCATTATGCTGCAAAAACCCTGATATACTAGCACAGACTCCATTTAAACTAGTGCACAAGGAGTTTACATATTTAGGAATACAGATAATAAAGACATAACTTATTGTTTGAGGCTAATTATATTGTTTTATTAGAGAAACTCAAAGCAAAGATACAATTTTGGGAAACGCTCCCCATCTCAATGATCGGTAAAGTAAATGCTGTTAAGATGATCTTCTTGCCCCAATTACTTTATCTTTTTCAAAATCTGCCTGTGTATCTCACGAAATCCTTTTTAAAAAAACTGGATTCTATAATTCTTTCATTTATTTGGAATAATAAACATCATAGAGTTAGGAAAAACCATCTATGCAAACGGAAAGAAGTGGGAGGATTGGCTTTGCCGGAGTTTATTCGCTACTACTGGGTCTCAAATATCCGCTGTATGGCTTACTGACTGAATGAAACCATCCTTTCTGGCAACTGGCTGTATATAGAACGTGAAGATTGTCTACCCTATTCACTTGGAGCAGTACTGTTGTCTCCAATCCTTTCTAAAATATCACTATCTCTCTATCTGCTAATCCGGCATTTCCAGCTTCCCTTTCAGATGGAGGCTTTGATCGTTGGAGGGACATGGGGCTGTGCAGGGTTGGTGATCTTTACTCTCTTTTTTGTCATTTCAGCAGCTCCAGGAATTTTTCAAAATTCCAAAGGCTGAATTTTTTAAGTTTCTTCAGGTCCGACATTTTGTCAAAGCACATCTCCACAATTTCGAAAATGCTGAGCCAGATAAATTAGACCTTTGTTTTAGTAGGAGTATATTAGATAAACACCCCATCTTATTTTTATATGAACTACTCACAAGTACATGACCAAGTGAGTATGGAACCAATTAAAAAGAAGTGGGAGGAGGAGCTTGGGTTGGCGATACCGGGGGAGATCTGGGAGAGGTTACTGCGATTTGTTAGCCGATGTTCTCTTATTGCGAGACATCATTTAATACAGTTCAAGATTATTCACAGGTTGCATTACACAAAGGAGAAACTGAGTAAAATATATCAGGATCTGTCACCCATCTGTGATAAATGCAAATGTGCTGACGCCAACTTGCTGCATAGTTTTGTCTTGTGTCCAAAGATACAGGGGTTTTGGTTGGAGATTTTTGCTTTTTTGACAAGGACCTTGAAGTTGCAATTGAGACCTGATCCTTCTTGGTGTCTCGGGGGGCCTCTGAAAACTTCTCAAATGCTCAGTATTGATTACTTTCGTATGCTCTTCTCTGTGCTAAAAAATTGATTCTGCAGTGTTGGAAGGGAGTAGAACTTCCATCCTTCAGCCAATGGATAAGTAGCCTAACAGATACCCTCCACTTGGAGAAAATCAGATATGTTCTAGTAGACAGGTTGGATGAATATGAGGATGTATTGTCTTGACGTAGACTGCTACTGGGCAGCGCACCCCTGGGTTGGGAGGGTGGCTGGGATTGTTTGTTTTTGTGTGACTTATCCTTGGACTTTATGGTAATTACATACTACATTTGTTGTTCTGTTTGTCTTTTTTGTTTGCTTTTGGTTCTACTATAACTTGGAAAATTTAGGAAGTGCTGCATTGTACAAGTTTTCATGTTTAGACTGATTCTGTTCTGCTTCCTAATAAAAAAATATTAGAAACAGTTAGCAAGATATTTCACACAACATTTCTCTAATTTCTGCTTTTAAAAAATCTAAAAAAAAACTGCTTGAATATGTTTGTGAAGTGCACAATACTATAGCGCTTGCTGATGCAATATGAGTGACATTATTCATTGTCAAGTCCTGAAAACAAATCAATTACAGCTATAAAATAAAATATACTGCTGCAATTGCAATTGGTTGAACCTAATTCCTGTTAAATTTGCTAGAGTTTATTTCTCCGCTTGGACGGGAATATGCAATAACCATTTGAAATTGGAGAGAGAGCTGGAGGCGGCCTTATGTGGACCAGACCATTGCAGAGGGGGGCTGGGGTTAAGGTGCTGTGTTTGTCCCTTAGTTTTAGTTGTCTATCCCCTGTGTTTCTGCTTATTTATATTTGGTATGGTCCAAGCTGTATTTAAGTTGACTCCTGTGTCATTTCAGGAGGTCAGTTTGTTTGTGTTGGTTGGTTCCTTTTGCACATTCTATCTTGGAAATGTAAAGTTACATTAAATTGACCTCTTTAATTGGCCTGTGTTTGTCTGTGGCCAATAAAGCACCTTTTTTTTTTAAAATGTAAAGCTTTTGTCTCCTTGCCTCACTGCTTGGTCCCTAACACTACTGTTTGTTTCCTAATGGTTCTATTTCATAATATTTCGTGAGATGTCTCACTATGGGATACACACTCCCTGTAGCCCTCAGAAGCACTTTTCACAATTTGCCAAGCCCTGATGGGATGGAAAGAACTTTCCATCCGCCGGGAACACTCCCACCCTCTATATAAGAGGGAGGGTGGATGTACAGTTCCCCATTCAAACACCTCTTCTCTCACTCAAGCACATCTCGCGTTCTTATCAGCTAAACTGTCCACAGGCGGCTTCCTTCATGTTTTCCAGTCTCCGGGCACTGGCAAGTATAAACGCATTGCGTAGACCACAACAGGTCGAGAAGCAACCAGTAAGTGCTGCTCCTTCACAGGTTAAGTGAAAATTCAGAGCTCCGGCTGTCGGCTCTCCTCCAACGTTGCTGCTTTGTCGCACGTTGGTCCTCGAGCGGCTCTCTCACTCACGTCGTCTGTTAGCCGCTCCGACCTCTGCACCGACAGGTCCAGACCTCCCGGACATCACCACTTGTTAGAAGGCTGTTTAACTTGATCAACATGGCACAGAACTCTAAAAAGAAAACAATAATCTTGTCACTAGACGCAGAATAACCATTCGATAGAGTCAACTGGTCATTTCTCCTTGCTGTCCTTGGCAAATTTGGCTTTGGAGAATCATTCATACAATGGATCTCCACCCTATACTCTAAACCTAAGGCCTCAGTAACCACAAACAAAATAACATCCCAAAGCTTCTAACTGCAGAGGGGAACGAGACATGGTTGCCCACTCTCACCTTTGCTTTTTGCAATATTTGTTGAACCTCTCGCAGCAGCTGTTCGTCAGAACTCTGTTATTAAAGGAATCCACTCATCCATCTCAGAACACAAAATTAATCTTTATGTAGATGATATTTTACTCTATTTGCAAGAACCCCAATCCTCATTAGAAGAAGTATTTAAACTAATAAACAGCTTCTCTAAACTATCAGACTATTCCATTAACTGGTCGTAATCATCAATCCTTCCTTTAACGAAAAATTCATGGAACCCAGCAACCCAAAACCCACATTACCCCTCCCCCACAAATATAATTAAATATCTAGGCTTAAATATATCACCAAACCTAAATGAATTAATTAAACTGAACCTAGACCCTCTGTTGGATAAAGTCACAGAACACCTGCGGAGATGGAACAATCTCCCCATCTCACTCCTTGGCAGAATAGCCTCAGTTAAAATGAAAATCTTACCTAAAATAAACTATCTGTTCTCTATGATCCACTGAAACCACCAATGCAATGGTTCAAAAGATTAGATTCTGCAATTACAAAATTCTATGCTAGGAATAAAAAACCTAAAATAAGTTTTTCAACTCCTCAAAAAAATAAAAGCGAGGGAGGGTTGGAAGCCCCTAATTTCACGCATTATTACCTAGCAAACCAAATTCTATATTTAACAGAATAGATAAAACCAAAAGAATACCACAACACCTGGCTAGAAATAGAACAGCTAGACTGTAAACATATTAAACTCTCTGATCTCCCTTTTATCACTGCGACCCTCAAACGTCATAACTGCTTTAAAAACCCACTGATTGCCTCCACCCTGACTGCGTGGTGGAAAGCCCTGGACATTACAAATGTTCAATTAAAAACTAGCATGCTGTCTCCAATCTGGCACAACCCTGACTTTAGAAACAGAAAAACACCGCTCTATCTAAAAACATGGGAAGATAGCGGAATTATTCATCTCCAAGACCTCTTCGAAAATGATAAGCTCAGGACATATAACAATCTAACCCAAACATTTAATATAAATAAAAGTTATTTTCTTCAATGCCTACAAGTAACAAAGACAATTAAGAAAAACACGGCAATAGATTTAATCACCTTGCAACCTCCTGAACTGGCCATATATATGAAAAATATCTCAACAAAAACAAAAAAAACTCTCAAAAATATACAGAGCACTCTTGAACACTAGCTCTAATCACTTACCAAACACTAAATGGGAAGCTGAACTCTCAATCACCACGAACACCGATTTCTGGACAGATATTTGTTGCAATACCTTTAAGATGACTAAAAACACAAATCTTCAGCTAATTCAATACAAGGTCCTCCACAGATCCCACATTACCCAACAGAAAATGTATAAAATGGGCTTCTCCCCAACAGACATCTGCTCTCAGTGCACCCAGGGAACAGCTGATTCATCTTTACATGCCGTATGGCTTTGTTCGCCAGTTCAACAGTTTTGGTTTCTAATCACTGAAAAACTGTCCTCCATTTTGGACTGCAGGGTTCCTCTATCTCCAAATCTGTCTGTTAGGAGACCTGACTATGCTTGATATTCCAGCAAACCAATCACAATCCATCCTTGTGGCACTCGCCATAGCAAAAAAAACAATATTAGTGAATTGGAAAGATAAAAAATTGTTAAGCATAAACCAATGGCGAAATCTCCTCATAGAATTTATTTCTATGGAAAAGATGTCTGCTCTCAGAAAAAATCAAATAACCTACTTTGAGAAGCGTTGGACTCCTTTTCTAATTGCATTGAATCTTGATTTTTCATTTTTAGCCTGATGATCTAGCCTGCAAGCAACTGCCAGCACCACTCTTTACTAACACACTGATCGAACTGTAGTCCTGAACCTCCATGGGCTTGTGGGTGGCCTTGACCTGGGTGGCTTGAGTGGGTTGCTGAGGTGTTTTAGGTGCCTCTGTGGGGGCGTGCGTCCCTTTCGGGTGCTCTCGTGGTCCCTGGGCGGTTTGGTGTTGCTCTCCTGCCCCCTTCGTGCACGTCTGGGTGGCCCTTGGTGCCGGTGGCCTGGTGTCTCTCTGCCACTCTTTCCTCTTGCTCTCTGTCCCCCTGTCTCATCCTCCCCCCCTCCTCCCCTGGCTGGGGCCCGCTGTCCTCCGGGCTGTGCTGGCGTCGGGGGTGTCTCATGTCGGCGTGGGGGTGATTGGGGGTGGTCTCCGTGGGTGGGGGGGGGCTCTGCTGGCAACATTGATGTGGGGTTGTGGTGCCTGGCTGGGGGGGGCATGGGTTCGCCTACCTATCAGTCCGTGGCTGGTGGGGTGGCCCTGCTTGGGTGGTTGGTGGCATCCTCTCTCGTCGGGGGGGCCGGGGCCGCCCACCTGTGGAGGGTGCTATGTCGTGGTGTCGTGCGGACCTGTGCTGGCCCTGGTGTGGGAGCTGGCCTCTCTCCTATGCGGTGGCCGCCTGCTTTGGCGGGGCAGGCCGCTCTGGGCCGGCTGGCGGCGGGGGTCGCCTCCTGGACTGCTGGGGGATGTGACTGGTGACTGGTGCCTGGCTCCGCCTGGGGGGGGGTCCCGGCGTGCGCCATATGGCCGCCGCGGGGGGTCTCCGGTTGTGCTGCTTGGCGCGTCTCTGGGGCCCGCGGTGCCGTGTGCCTGTCTGCGCCATCTGCCCTCTCCGGTGGCCCGCCGTGCGGACGGGCTGGGCTCCTACCAGACAGGCCTCCTACATGGACACTTCACATCACTCACTCCCAGCTGGTCTGGCTCACCCACTTGTTGCACCACACTCACATACCCAACCCTTGGGGGGCTGGATGGTGCGGCTGGGGGTGGAGGGGGCCGCCGCCTGCGCTACTAAGTAGTGGCGCTGGGGCGGCACTCCCACCTCTGGCTACCCTACTAATCCCTCCAATTTTAATTACACCTCAACACACCACCCCCTGGAGGGTGGGACCACCACTTCCACCATCCGGAGCTATTGCACCACATACACATATATACACATAGGCTGGATAGGGAGCACCGCTCCCCTCCATCCACCCTTTTTTAATAGCACTTCATACATTCACTAAACACATGCATTCACTCAGGGGATAGGGAAGTGCCATAACAGGGTGGTGGGTAAATTCACACATCTGGGCCTGTTGGGCCCGGCCCCTCTGTTGATGGCTGGGCTACCGTGTGGGGATCGGGGGGTGCGGTCGGGCGGGGTGGTGGGTCTCTGGGGGCTCCCTTTGCGGGGTCTCTCCGGGCGGTGCCGGCCTGGTGGGGCGTGAGGGTGCCCCTTCCCTGCGGGTGGGGCTTGGCGCTTGTCTCGTCTCCTGGTTGCCTTGGAGGCGTGCCTCGCGGCGTGTGGGTCCGGGGCGGCTTGCCGCGCCGGTGTGGGGGGTGGGCGCGCTGGCGTCTGGGCGGGGTTGCTTGGCGCTCCGGGGTGGTGCTCTTTGCTGGGGGGCGGCTCTAGCTGTTCCGGGGGTTGAGGTCGGTATCGGCCACTTGGTAGGTCTGTCCTGCTATCTGCGGGCTGGCGGGTGGGTGGGTTCTGCGCCTTTGGCTGGGGGCTGCTGCTCCTCATCGGTTGTGTGCCATTGGGGTCCCTCTCTCCTTTGGTGGCGGCCACCTGTCGCTCTTGCGCCGGGGGGGGCATTGCCCCGTGGCTTGCGCTGTCCGGTGGGGGGCGAGACCTGGGCAGCTGTCTTTGTGCCGTCTGGGTCTGCGCGGACTTGCTGGGTTGTGGCCTGTTTGTGGGCTGGGGGGTGCCCCCCACAGGGGTCTGGCCCAGGGGCTCGCCCTTGCGGGTTCCCCGTCTTGCGGTGGTGCCCTTTGGGTCCGGCGGGTCTGGCCGGCTGGCTGGGCCGGTCGGTCCTGGCGGGGGTCTTCCGGGGCGGGTGGTACGGGCCGCACCCTGCCATACCATCGCGCGGGCGACATCAAGGAAAGGCGATCTGGCGCGCTCTGGGGTGCCTGATCGGTGCACCTGGGGGCCGGCGGGGCAGCTTGCAGCATCCGCTTGGTGCCCTTGGCGACAATGGGCGTGCTGCTCTCAGTGCTGCTTCCGTTCCGGGTCCTTCTGGCCTGGGGTCCCGACCCTGCTGGCTCCGGGCCCACCGGCGGGCACCCACCGGCTGCCCGTTCCGCGTGGCTCTGGCCATCTGCTGGGGTCTCTCTGGGCCCTTCCCTCGGGGGGTTGGGTGTGTGTGGGTGGGTGTGTGTGGGAGCTGGATGCTGGCGGGGGGCCTTGGGGTTGGGGTCGGTGGGGGGATGCGCTGGGTGCTCGGCTGCTTGGGGCTTCCTCGGATGTGTATGTGGGGGGCGGTGGCTGCCTCTCGGCCTGGGATATTGGGGGCATCTGGGGGGTTGCTCGGCCGCGGGGGGGTTGCCTGAGACTCCCTTGCCCCCGCTCGTTCTGCTGGTCTGGCTGCATCTGCGGGCTCAGGGCAGTTCCTGAAAACCCCAAGCCTCAGCTCCAGCTGACTGCTCCTTCCAACATTACCGCTCCGGCGTGCACATTGGCCTCCAGCAGCCTCTCACTCCGGTACGACCCCGGTGACAGCCCGCTGCTACCTCTGTGCCACAAGGCCTGAGCTCACGGACCCCAGCACATCTGCTGTCGTCAACAACCACGGCTCCAGCGTGTGTAGTCTCTCTCCCGAGCCTCCACCACCGTATAAGGCCCGGTTCCAGCTCCACCAGTACCACGATACCCAAGCTCCCAAAATCCAGCAACCCAGCTGCTGTTCAAAAAGAGTCAACGCGGTCCCCGATGTCTCGGATGTCGGGCGCACGCTGTCCTGCATCCCTGCTAGCACCTGCGTTAGCAGGTAGCATAAAAGCTAATCCACCTGCTTTTCCTGCCTGTGTCAAGCGGCGATGGAAACCGAAACGCCTCTCACCGAGGAAACGAGTTTCATTGCAGCTTGCTGCATGGCGTTCGACGTACGCAGCCTCCGTCATAGGCTGGCGCGTCTGATGTCTGCCTAGGCCCCCCTTCTTCCTCCTCACGGCGCTTCTGCCCATGACCCCAGCTGGGGCTCCCAGTGGCCTGCTGCCTTTGTCGCCACTCCGGAGAAGGTTTTCACACCTTCCTCCTCTCTCCGAATCTTGGACACCGTGGAGCTGTGCCTAGCCATCCCGTGACCCACCGTCGTAACGGAGACCACTAGGTTTCGCTATGCGATCGCAGCTCCACCATGGGTGGTGCGGACGACATCAAAGGGTTACAGGCTGCAGTTTGCGGCTGTCCCTCCCCGTTTTGCCGGTGTAACACACTCAGGCCCAGGGAGACCTGGTCCATGTATTACAGGAGGAGATCGGCTCTTTGCTGAGCAGAGGAGCAATCTATCGTTCCACCCGCACTGTCCCAGAGCGGTTTTTACTCCAGGTAATTACTCTCACCCTATCCTTGATCTTCGAGCTTTGAACAGATTTCTCAGGAAATATAAGTTCGGGATGCTTACGCACACGCCTCCATTACGCCTGGTGAGTCAGGGAGTTTGGTTCACGTCTGTCGACCAGAAGTATGCGTATTTCCACATTCCGTTATATCCCCATCAGAGAAAGTACCTGAGATTTGCTTTCCAGTGGATATGTCATGACTTACTGTGTGCTCCCCGCTGAGGGGGCGGGGCATTCGCTTGGCCACCTATTTGGGCGATTGGATGTTTTTGGCACAATTTGAATCGAAGGCCACAGCATACACACGCATTCTGTTAGGTCACCTATCTGATCTAGGGTTCGTGACAAACGCAGAAAAGAGCATGTTGTCCCCTACACAGGAAATTGTCTACTGAGACTCTCTGCGCTCGGTGCCTCTCACCGCGCACCTCTCGGTGCAGCGGGTGGAGACGTTCAGAGCATGCCTTGCGCTGTTTCAACCGGGCAAATTTGTTCACTTCAGATTATGTCTCCGGGTACTCAAATTGATGACGATGATGTCATCCGCCTCAGCCACCTCTACGTGAGGGAATTCCAGCCTCGCATGGGCTCAGCTCTGCGCCGCTGGCGGGTCTCTGATTTCCTGTTCGTTTATCATCCCATAAATTAATATTGATCATCATTAACTGTCAGCAGTTTCCTGTCTGTTATTCTCTTCCTGCTTTTTCAGCAGCAACAGTGTTGTTTTTGGTCTGAATTATGGATTTTAATTCTTCATATTTTTAAAGAAGTATTCCTCAATTGTGAAGTAAGTTGCTCTCTACAGTTTCTCTGTGATTGTGATTGGTCTGATGGTATAATCTCCCTCTGTCACAGGAGCGTGCACGTAGCCAGACTGTAACCACTTCACTAGGACTTTGAGGAGAGGACAAAAACGTTTAAATTTTCAAGGCACTCCGTGTATATATATATATATATATATATATACAGTATAATACAGACGCACATGCAAAATACAATGTAAATAAAAAATGGTTGTAATGGTTATAAATCAAATACATTGATGAGTGAACAGAATAACCAGTGAGATTCTAGCCACTCCTTTAAGTTTTTAAGCTAATGAGTGGAAATTTGCATATATCAGCATAAAGATACAACCTCTCAGCTCCCCTGTGTTTGTTTCCATTATCACTAACACTTCCATGCAAGCTCAGCCTCTGTGTGTGTGTGTCTGAAGGTGTGTGTGTGTGTACAAGTGTTGTCATTGTTATTTTCTGTATGGATCATTCTTTCTCTTTCAACAGGACTGATGATGAAACCATTTCTTTCTGCAATGAATCAGGTTCAAACTTATTTGACCAAACTGTCTTTTCGTACTTGTCATGTGTGTTAATCGGTTTGCTGTCAGTTCTAATCACGTGTGGAAACTTTCTTGTAATAACTTCGATCATTTACTTCAAACAGCTCCACACTCCAACAAACTACCTGGTCCTCTCTCTGGCTGTGGCTGACCTGCTTGTTGGAGTTTTCATTATGCCTTTTACTACAGTTCTGTCAGTCAGCTCTTGTTGGTATTTCAGACGTTTAGTGTGTAAGCTACGAAATGTCCTTGACTCATTTCTGTGCCTATGCTCCATTCTGAATCTGTGCGCCATCTCTGTTGACAGATATTATGTTGTGTGTCAGCCTTTGATGTATAAAACTAAAATAACGGGCCGTGTTGCAGGGTTCATGGTCCTGGTGGCTTGGACCATCTCTGCTCTGCTTGCAATCCTCATCACAGTCAATGCTTCACAAGAGAAGCAAACCAATGCTAGATGTAAATTATTTCAAATCTCAAAAATGGCCCTCTTTGGGGCCTTTGTGGGATTCTACATACCAGCCATTGTAATTGTTTCGCTTTACATGAAGGTTTTGGCAGTGGCACAGAGACAGGCTGTGAGCATTCAGAGCACAAAGTCTGGAGCTACAGTCAGTAAGATGGAGAGAAAAGCCACCAAAATTCTGTCTGTGGTCATTGGGATTTTTCTCATATGTTGGGCTCCTTTTGTCATCTGTGTCTCTTCTTACCCCTTCATCATTTCTGAAGTACCAGGTCTGGTGCTGGAGACATTGAAGTGGCTTGGCTGGTCAAACTCGATGCTTAATCCTTTCATTTATGCCTTCTTTTACAGATGGTTTAGAAGATGTTTCAGAATGATTGTTACAGGGAAAATATTTCAGGCAGGTTATTCTAACTCTAAACTGTTTTGACCAAGATATTTTGAATGAGCTCAACCCAATGTTTGTTGTTTATTTTACTCTCACTACTGTTTGTATTGGTCAGTACAGCTCACAATATACACATCATCAAAAATGATAACATGGTTTTTCTGTTGTAATTTAGTAGGCCCTCTTTCCATTAGCCTAAAATTTACAGTTGGTGTATTTTTTTGCTTGATGTAGGTGGATGTATTCAATACTTTGCCTTATCGTTATGTGAAGCATAAGGAATGCTCGTACCAGATTTCTATTCAAATGTACAATGCTTCACTATTGTAATTTTGAGTTTTTATTTATTTTTAGTGGTTTTGTATGAAGTCCTGAAAAATACCTTCCTTAAATGTATCTTGTTTGAAGTGAACATTTTACTGAGATTAAAACTCAAGTAAAACCTATCTTTATAATAAACAAAATGTAATATACTTAATTTTATTTGAAATTTCAAAATGTTAATGTAATCATTAACGAAATATAGGGTTTCTGCACAAAGGTTTTTTACTTTTACTTCAAATATACAATCATACCATACAAGACAGTAATGACTATTCTCTGTATTTATCCTTTATCCATATATCACATCTCCAATTTAACATATCCTATAGAGGCTCTCTGCTCTGGAACAATTTACCTCCCACGATAAGATCCATATCCTCCTACTTATTCTTTAAAAGGCAATTAAAAAAACATCTTTCATGTATCTTACATTACACCAATTTACTTATTACATTTCCTTTTTCATCTTCAATTATCATTTTGTTCAATACTTTCATTTGTCTTTGGATATTAATATTTGTTTATATATTAGTTTATTCAATGATGAATTGTGCATGATCTTTTAAGTGTTTTTAGCCTTTATTGTTTGTGTATATTAAAAAGGGTGGAGCTCTTGTACAAGCCCATTGGGCTTCGTTCACTATTTGCACCCTAAATATTTTTTAAATGTGCTAATAGATAAATGATATGAAGGTGAGCAAATAATGAAAACGTTTAATGAAAAATACAATACTGCAGAATTAAACAGATACAAATCAGATTCATATCAGGAGAAATGTGATGCTGCTTTTCGTGCTTTCACAGACACTTCACTGGGACACTACCTGCACTTTTAAGGAAATCTGCAACATCAAATCCATCAGCTGATCCTGGACTTTACATGTGAGTGCCCTGAGAGCACAGATACTGTATCTCAAACAAACCATCAATGCTGCATTAAGACATTATGCTGATTTTCAAAGGTACAAACAACTTTTCAAACTGATAATATGGCTTCTCTGTGTGTCTTTAAAAACATTCCATAACACAATTTCTAATTATCTCAAAAGAATGATAATCAATGTTGTAGGTCCATTTATTTCACTGTGAAATATGAGTTGCTTGAAGTAGCTGTATTATGATTCATAATCAAAAAGCAGTTCAATTAAATGCACGCTAATCTATATTTGTGTGTCAGTAAAATGTATACACTCACATTCATAAAAACAACTGGTCAATTCTAAATGCATTTTTGCTTAGATTTGGATTGTAAAACAAATGTGACTCCATGTATTTACTAATAAACATTTTTTGAACTAAATCAAAGAATATCTGTATTGTGAATGTTTAGTCACTGATTGCTACACTCACAAGAAACAATGAAGTACAGACATTAGATGCTTTACTCAAGGTTCTAAAGCAATCCTCTCTAATCACATCAATTCTAATAATTGTGGTTCTAATAAAAGGTTACAATTGTACTCATTAGAAGAATTGTACAACATTGTGGGTTAACGGTGTGTCTTGCTGCTCACTTGATCCTGTTCCAGGTGATTTAACAAATTAGAAAATTAGTTGGCATTAAAAGTGTTTACAGGAGTGCTTAAAACATTAAAAGAGCAAAACAAATAAATAAATAAAAAATACACTTAAAGAGACCCAGGGGGGGCGTAAAAGTTATTTTCAATCTTTTCGTCTAGGGAAACAATGTTTTTCAGTTGAAATGGAGTATTTATGTGATCAGAAAACAAATGAAGAAGAGAAGAAGAGGGAGTTAAGGTGGGACATTAGAAGGAGTGATTGACACTAAGCTATTTTGCTTCTGTTGAAAGTATAATGGAATGCTACTGTTGTGCATATTGTGTTGTGGGGTGTAATCTAATGAACCAGTCCGGTGACAAATGTGGAGAGATTAAAGAGGGTGACGCTACACCTGGCTTAAGTATAACGATGGTGGCCGTGAACAAAGGGAGAGGGTGATTGATTATACCTAAACCTGATGTTTGGGATCAACGTATCTAAGGTTAGGTCCAATACAAGCTTATTCCACAGCCTAAGGCATGCCAGTGTATCTACGAGCGATGTGCAAGAGCTGCTATTGTCAACCCCAATGGCACCCCAAGCCCAAAAGACCAGCAAGGCTGATAGCAAGGATGGGCGGCCAGGAGGCCCAGGCCACCCCCCAGGGCCAAGCCACACCCCCAGGCGCCCTAGGCCAAGAACCGGCACCCTCCTTCTGCACACATGCATACACCTGAGCAATCCCCAAGAACCCAGGATTGGCCTTCACCATGGGTTTCGCTGGTGCAGAGGGCTGGTTCGGACTTCCTCTGGGGCCAGCTGAGAAGGATCTGGTGGGCCAGTGTGTGGTGTGCATGGCAAGTCTGCTGGCTGGTCTCGCTGGCCCCCATGGGCACCGTGCTGGGGCGTTTCAGGGGCGGGTTTTTGGGTAAGGACTTCTGGGTGCGCGCCCATCTATCATCTGCTTGGGTACTGGGGCCTGTTGTTGCTGTAATGAACATTTCAGGGCGGGATTGTTCTGCAGCTGCCTCTGTGGGAGGGGATGGTGGTGTAATGTAGCAGCACCTGGTAGAGGGTGCACTTGTTTGTGGCTGGCGGTGTGTCCCTGCTTGGGCGGTTGGTGGTGCTCTCTCTTCGTCTCTTTGGGGGTGTGGGTGCCGCCTTCCTGTAGGAGGTGTTGTGTTGTGGGAAGGGGATGTGTTGGTTCTGGTGTTGGCATTCTGGCATTGCTCTTGACTGTAGGGCGGGCTGCTCTGGGTCGATCTGCGGCGGTGATTGCCCCCTGGAGTGTGTGATTGGTGCCCTGTTGTGCTTGAGGCACCGTGGGACTGGCGTGGGTTGGGGTTGTTCCACTGGTGTGGGTTTCCTGCCTTGCTACTTGGCATTGCCCTGGTGCCTGCAGTGCAGCATGTCTGTCCTCACCATCTATCCTCTCTGGCTCACACCTGATAGGCCACCTTCTTGGACATTCCATTTTATTCTCAGCTGGTGTGGCTTACATTTTCACTTGGACCACACAAACTAATCCAACCCTTGGGGGGCTGGATGGCGGGGCAGAGGATGGAGGGTTGTTGGCGGGTGTCACTTGTGCTGCCATGTAGTGGTCCAGGCGGCACTCCACCTTCAATCCCCTGCCAATGCCTCAAATCATACACACTGGTTAGGGAAGCCACACCACACCCATAACAGGGTGTGGTCTCACTTGTCAGGTGGAGGCCCAGCTCCTTTGCGGAAGGTTGGGCCGCCGTGCTGAGTTTAAACACATATGAATAGTGCAGTGGGGCGTTGTCGGATGGTGGGTCTTTGCAGCCAAGTGGGAGGTGTGGCTGGTGACTTGCGTTGCCGCGTCTCTCCGTGCCCTATCGGTCTTGCGTTGTATGATGGTGCCTGTTCTTTTCTGGTGTGGCTGGGCGCTGGCCTTGTGTCTTGGTAGTCTTGGGGGGCAGTCCCCGCCTGTGGTGGGTTGACCTGGGGCATCTAATCGGGTCTGCACGGGGAGTGGGCACAGATGGAGGGCCGTTGGGGTGGCACCCAATGTCCTGGTGGGTGGGGCTGCTGCTGTGCATTGGGTGCGGCACCGTTGGTGTGTCTCTTTCTCACGGGGGTGGCTGTTGGATGGTCAGCCATAGCACTCATGGTGTCTGGTGGGCAGCGAGGCCTGGGTCGCTGTCTCTGTGCTATCAGGGGCGGTATGGCCCTGCTGGATCATGGCTGATCTGCGATTTGCCTGTTGGGGCGTGTGCTCAACCTCAGGGGTCCCCGGCATCGGTTGGGCACCCTTGAGGCTACAGGCTGTGACTTTGCCTAAGGGAAGGCCGTACCAGCAAGTATGCAAAGTGCTGACCTGCTGTCTTGAGCCCCCCGGTGTGGCGGACTGTCCGGGAACATGGGGGCTCTGCCTTTGACAATCACCAGGCTGCTAGAGGCCAAAGTAGGAGGTGGTTCTGGGCTCTCCGTGGGCTCGGCCGGGGTTTCCGGGAGCTGGTGGGATGGCTTGCAGCACACACAACCCACCCCCGGTGTCCTTGTGTTGGTGGGGGAGGATCCGGGTGCATTGCTTCCTTGGTTTCCAAAGTCCGGTGTTATAACTTGCCAGACTAGTTTTAACTTGCCCTGCCATGTCCTGAGATTTAGAGCCGCTGGCTGTTAGGTTGTTTTATCTGTGAAGGTCTTCTGACTTTATCTTGTTTTATAAGTCATAACAAGGCCAATAAAGTATAATCTTGTCTTTTAGCAATATGTCCTTCTTCCCCCTTAATTCATTCAGTGCCAGCCATTTTCAGAATTTCTACCCCCCTCAGTGCCAGCCGTTTTTGACCATTTTGACTGATTTTAAAGACCCACAGAATATTTTCTAATATGACTATCTGAAATCTGACACCAGATTCTAAAAGATTGAAGCCTCTACTTTCATTTACAAAAAGAATTTGTTGGCCTGTGGGCAGACAGGTACGGACAGGCCAAGTCAAGTGCAGCCATGGTGGTCGCAAATGCAAAAACCCGGACCTGGAGGAGTTTGGTGAGGCCATGGAAAACAAATTCTAGATGGCTTTGAAGGGGTTCTGGACCACAATCCAGCATCTCAGGAGGGGGAAGCGGTGCACAGTCAATACTGTGTATGGTGTGTATGGTGTGAATGGTGCGCTGCTGACCTCGACACAAGATGTTTGTAGATCGGTGGAAGGAATACTTCAAAGACCTCCTCAATCCCACCAACACACCTTCCGATGAGGAAGCAGAGCCTGGGGACCCAGGAGAGGACTATTATATCTGGGACTGAGGTTGCCGAAGTGGTTAAAAAGTTCCTCAGTGGCAGACCTCCGCAAGGCCTTGGATGTTGTGGGGATGTCATGGTTGACACGACTCTGCAGCATCGCATGGACATAGGGGGCAGTGCCTCTGGATTTGCAGACCGGGGTAGAGGTCTGCCTTTTTAACTCATTCAGTGCCAGCCATTTTCAGATTTTCTACCCCCCTCAGTGCCAGCCGTTTTTGAGCATTTTGACTGATTTTTAAAGACCCACAGAATAACCCTTTTATTTAAAAAAAAGATTTTGTTTCTGGCTCGTTTCCTTCTCCTGTAATCAGCCGTTGAATAGAGCAAGTTCTACACAAATCTTCAGTTTCAGAGCAAAAAGCTGAGAAAACAGCATTTTTGTAAAAAAAACAAAAATACCCTGTCAGTGACTTTAAACCTTTTTTTTTTTTTGCTTTAGTGACAACTCTAACATCTGAACACTGTTTCCTTATATAAAACAAAAAAAAAAAAAACACTGAGTAAGGGCTTTTGATGGCAAAATTATTATTTATCTATCTGGGTCAGAGTTGAATGAATTTCTTACTGTATTTTGGCGTTCCTCCAAGTTTCTCTCCCGTCAGTCTGTACACACGCAACTTCCTCTTCCTCCCGACACGCAGCAATGACCCGTTTAGCCCGGTTAGTTGATGGTTTTATCTCACCATCGCAACATTATCAATAATCTACTCAGGTCCACACATTTTCTGTGTTAGTATGTGGAGCTGTGAGCTGCTGGATACGTCACAATATCACTCTGTAGGACCATAATCTCACCCGTTCCTGCTTCTCCTCCCCAGCTAATGGTAGCATCAGTGGCTAATCTCTTATCTAAAGGTGTACTGCTGCCATCTTCAGGGCACAGTTGGTCACTACAACACCCCGCAGCTTAGATATTGATGAGGGACCTCCGCCAGGGTGTTTTCTAGTAATCCCCGCGAAAAAACGCAAATGACAAGTTATCCCGTCAATGGCACTGAGTGAGTTAATAAGTGGGCTTTAATAAGGTTACATGTGCTAAAGCATGTCAGGTGTTTTTTTTCAATTTTTTTAAAGACAACAAATAATTAGTTTTGGAGCAAATATTGAACTATTATGCCTGATGTTATAACGTATCACCTGCAACAAAACAGGGTGTGTTTTATGTACAAAAATAGCCTTCTTGAAAGTTCATATATTATTACCAGGGATGTCCAGAAGCATAGGCGATGGGCAGAATTGCCTACTACTCACTTTCTGGCCACCTTCTATTCTTAAGCATGTTCATAAATGATTCCTTACTCCTTTAGCACCAAAAGAATATTTGGAATATTACGTGAATATCTGTAAATGTCACGTTTTCCTATTAGCTCATGTAAAGGCATGGCGGCGCGCATGGTTGCAGCGACTTACGGCTCTCCATTTCAGTGATCTTTTTTTTTATTTCTGTCGTTTTTCTTTATTCTTTGCATTATCGGCACCGCAAACATTCAGTACACACTCCAGATGCTTTTGGATATCGGGAACCACCACCCGATATCCGTTATGAGCGACTTTCACCACACGCATAACATCACGGACGACATAGCGAGACCGCTAACTGTTGTGATCGTCACAGCTGTGTATATTCCACAAGTGCCCATACTATAGACTCCCTAAATCTGACTCAATTTGTGGAGGCACTCACACACCATACCTTACCATTTCCTATGGTCTACCATTGTCTATTTCAGAAATATATGAAACTTGTATTTCCGATCATTTCCCAGTAATATTTAATTTCACAGCTCCTCCTCCTGCAGCCGAGGCACTTGTTCCAGGCTGCAGCCACCATGCCATCATTTCAACTATAGCTGGAGAGTTTATTGAGGCATTTACGAACTCCAGTTTAAATACTCAGGAAGAACTGCCTTCTCCTATGTCTGGATGGGTTCCTCTCCTCATTTTATTCCACTTGCTCTGGCATTTTAGACACCATTGCCACTGTCAAGCAAAGGTCCATCAAACCTAAAACAGACCCCTGGTTAAATGACACCACTCGGGCCCTGCTGGGGCCCAGCAGGTGGACCTTCAGGGACCTGTGCTGCAATGGTTCAAGTCCTACCTAACGGACAGGTCTTTTTCCGTAGTGATCAATGACTGTTTTGTAGCTTTTAATCTCTGAAATCGAATATGCTGTTCTGATCTCTTATCTTGGATACTGACCGTATTGTGCTGTACCACCAGGAAACGTAAATGTTTATTATATTGATTACGGGGTAGGCGTATATAAAAGCCTACTCCTTTTTTTGAGCTTCTGTAACTGATTATTGTGAATGTTGTAAAACTGCTCAAACTGCTAAAAAATAAACTAAACTAAACTTTTTATGTTTAAATGAGGGAAAATCTGAACTAATTCTTTTCGGCGCTCTAAACCCACTCTGTACTGTTCCTGGTCTCCAGTCTCTCGTTCCCCACAGTGTCATCAGAAACGTTTGGATACAAACCTGAGCTTTCACAAGCAAATTAACTCTGTAGTTAAGGCAATAAAAGTACACTTTTTGCCAAATGAAAGTAAACATACTTTCTTTCTAATCACTGTCAATTTATTAGGAACAAAAAACAGCAATTTGGACTTGTGACTTCATCAATATCAAATAAAATTTGATGTATTATTTAGATAATGCTTCACTGCAGAGGAAACTGTTTCGACTAATCAAAAATAGGCTCCTACCAATTGACCAATAAACAGCTCGTTTCAGTAGCATGGGATTATTGACCACTCCTCTGAAGTTGTTATGCATGTTAGCGTACAAGAATATTTCTCCAACAGAGATGTTTGTGGTGTGAAGGTCAGCTGGTGTATGCACCTGATGGTGAGACTGGGCATTGGATCATTATCTGACTTCTAGCTCTAGAGGACTTTAAATGGCTCAATGTTTCCATGATTGAGGTTTTTCTTTTCAGAATTGTTCTTTTTCACAAAAGACTACAAACTGATGCCTACTTTAATAGTTGGTATTATTGACTGATGGAACTGGATTTTTCCTTCAACAGAACTGATGTTGTTGTAACAAACACTCTTTTGTGTAATGAGTCCGACTCTAATTGGTCTGATGAGAAACATATTGCTTCGTATCTATTATGTGTGTTTGTTGGTTCGCTGTCCGTTCTGATAACATGTGGAAACCTTCTGGTAATAACCTCTGTGGTATATTTCAAACAGCTCCACACTCCGACCAACTACCTCATCCTGTCCCTGGCTGTGGCCGACCTGCTGATCGGAGCTCTGGTTTTGCCTTTTAGCACCATACTGTCTGTCAGCACATGTTGGCCCCTCAGAGGGTTGCTCTGTGTGGTTCGAAGTATCTTTGACTTGTCTCTGTGCTTTACATCTATTTTGAATCTGTGCTTTATCTCTGTTGACAGATATTATGTTGTGTGTCAGCCTCTGGTATACAGAACTAAAATTACTGCCCGTGTTACTGCAGCTATGATCGCAGTGAGCTGGGCAATCCCCATGTTTCTAGCAACTGTGGTTTCAGTAAGTGGAATGAGGCTGCAGTCTTCTGTGAATCGCTGTAATTTGTTTCAAAACTCAAAGCCAACAATTATCGGAGCCATTTCAACATCATCTCTTCCAGCTATTCTCATTTCCTCCCTTTATTTCAAAATTTTTCTTGTGGCTCAGAAACAGGCTCGCAGTATTCAGACCATTTTCAAGTCAGAAGACTCGAACATGGAAAAGAAGGCCACGAAAACTCTAGCAATAGTTGTTGGTATTTATCTCATGTGTTGGTCTCCTTACTTTCTGTGTGTGTCTTTTTACCCTTTAAGCAGTGGAGGAATACCAATCCTATTTATTGAAGCATTTAAGTGGCTTGGATGGTCAAATTCAATGTTTAATCCATTTGTATATGCATTTTTCTATAAATGGTTTAGAAGAGCATTTAAAATAGTTCTTTCTGGGAAAATATTTCAAAGTAATTTTTCCGATACAAATCTGATTTGAGATTTAATTGGAGATGCAGAATGTAATCAGACTCAATCTGTACCTCCAGAAAATGGATAAGCACAAATGTTGCACAAACTATCGTTATATTTATTTATATATACAGATACTTTATCGTGTAGTAAGATTGGTATATGAAATAAACTAAATAACCCTAACACTTAATGCATCACTTGTATAATGAATAATAAATGAACTAATTAAAGGTATGAAACACTGAATGGGTTGTGGTCTTGGAATTAAAACACTAGGGATGTCCCGATACAACTTTTTTTTACTTCCGATATGATACCAATAGTGCAGCCTTGTGTATCGGCCATAACCGATATTGATCCGAAACGATATCAACGTGAATCATACATACTTGTTATACTTATTTTGTAGTGTGGAATGTTAGAAAAGGTTTGATCATGTGATGTTACTCAAACACAGATAGTCAGTAACAGTAGGTTACTGTGTTGGAGTGTGAACCACAGTCACCTATAGATAGAAGTGCTGGAGCCGAACATTTTATCGAAGAGCTTATATCGGTAATTTTAGATGCAGTCCAATAAAATCCGATATTCGTTTTCTGGCTGATATCGAACCGATATCTGATATCAATATCGAATCAGGACACCTATATCAAACACTGCACGCGTTGATCAAGTCTTTTTTCCTTTTGTGCAGGAAGACTACATTACTGTATGTATCATGTATTCTTACTTATTTATTACATGTAATGAATAATTAATTATGTATTACTGCAGTCCATGTGTTAAATGCCTGGTTAGTTGTTGTAAAATGATACATTTCACATAAACAAAGTGTTTATGGGAGGTTTGAACAGTTTTATTCAACTGTTTCCAAATCAGTTACCCAAATTGAACACTAGATGTCTTCCTTCATGCAGCTGCCAACATGTCCTGTGCCAAGTGTTGGAGAAATCCAACATCAACATAAAAAAGAGATATCAAAACAGCATTGTTAGGAAGTTGGGCACTAATTTAACCATAACAAGGTTTGAATGTAACTAACCGATTGTCATTGAATAGGGATGTAACGATTCACTCAACTCCCGATACGATTTGATTCACAATACTGTAGGGGTGGGCGATATGGGAAAAATATATCACGATTTTTTTTCTTTGTGAAATCACGATTTTATCACAATTTTTTTAAATTCAAATCATTTAGACTATTTTAAAGTTATTTACCAATAAAACAAACCAATTCGCCTACTTAAAATCATTACCCTAAATAGAAAAAAGGAATAAAAGATCATTTAAGACAAGGTAATTGTCTTTTTCTTTCTAAATTGTATGTAAGCAAATTATCAAACTGGTTCCAAGTACAATTAACATCAAACAAAAAGGCTGACAAGTTATTTTAGTCCCAATCTTTTTACTTCGTTTAACTAAAGTAGTGCAGCATTAGCAACACTTACTACATAACAAAGCAGCACATCATTCTAGTGATTTCTATTTGTTATTGAGGTAACACACTCATTAATAAAACCATTAGATGTTCTGTGTATGGACCACAGACACATGACGCAGACACGGCACCACAAGGGTTAAAATGTTAACTACAGACGGTTCTACGATCTCCTTGATTTGGGAGATCGTCATCATGTTGTAATCCTTAACGATACTGGGTTCACGATACGATTCGCTCACGATTTATTTTATAAAATGGGACTGTAGACAAATGATGATTGAAAAATATTCCTTTATTTTTTTTTGGGAAAAAAAAAAAACTAGAAAATACTATTATTTTCCTTTTATTTTTCATTGTCAAAAGAATCCCTTGATAAACTATTCAAAACAATGCAATTTAACTAAAAATAAATATTGAATGAAATAAATAAAGGAATAATACAAATGAAGAAGAAGCCTATTAATTTAAATTCTGGTTCTATAGTAAACAATGCAAAACTCCATAATAGTTCTTTTTCTTTTTAAAAGTGCAACTGAAAATGTATTTTGTGCCTTAACAATTGGACTTTAAAAAAAAAAAAAGAAAAAACAGTCTGCACTGTATTTACATCAGATATTTGTTTGGACCAGCAGAGGGCGCTGGTAACCCAGTGGTTGGTTGGCATGCCGCTATTTTGTGCAGTGAAGAAGAGATGCTATGCGCCAGCAGACAGAGCTAATAGAAAAACGTGACTTTTACAGATATTCATGTAATATTACAGATATTCTTTCGGTGCTACAGGGGTAAGAAATCATTTATTAACATGTTTAAGAGTAGAAGGCGGCCAGAAAGAAAGTAGTAGCAGACTCCGCCCGCCACCTCAGCATTTGGACAAGAGAAGGATAAATAGATAGCACCCTCTGCTGTTTAAAAAAAAAAAGTACTGCGATTCAATTTTCAGAGAATTGATATGAACCGCGATACCTATGAATTGATTTTTAACTGCCGTACAATTAATTAATTGTTACATCCCTATCATTAAGTAATCTAAGTCAAACCTGCCAGTATACTAGGCCATATGCCCATCATATAGAATAACTTATGTGGCAGAACTTCAAGTTAAAGTACACAACACAATTAAAAGTAGCTCTTGTCAAAATATTACCTCAGTAAAAATACTGAGTATTTGCATTTTAAAAATAATCACTATTCAAGTATCAATTCAAGTATCAATCAAGTATTTAAAATACATTTAAAAAGTAGGACATACATTTTATCATCATAGGTGCAAATAAGGAAACACTACTGCAAAACAAGTTACATGTTTATCAATACAATGCAATAGGTACCCCTTTGGTAGTGAATTGAGAAGTTCTTCATACATCCATCATCTCCTGAGGAAATACAGTCGACACTTCATGTTGGATTGTAAGATTGGATTGATACTGGGATTTAATTTAATGTTTAGGATGTGGAGGTTTTAAAGTTAAATGACAGATCATTTATTTATTATTACAGTAGTATTAGGTAATATAAATAGGTATACTATGTATGGTATTTTAACAAAAATCAAACTGATAGGTTAACATTAAAGGGGACATATCATGCTAAATCCACTTTTTTAGCCCTAAATGCATTTTGTTGTATATTTAGAGTGCTTAGAAGTACAGACAAAAACAAATTAATCTCTTCAGATGCTCCGTAGATATCTTTATATTCTGTTTTGCTCATATTTTTCAATCTGTTTCGATTTTTCTATTCTCTATTACGTTTTTTGAACTATTACATCACAGTATTTGCAGCAGAACTGCCGAATTAGTTCATCAACTCCAGGTCCAACACTTCGAGCAATCCGCCATTTTTATTTCTGGCTTTTATTTTGTAGTCCAAGCTCCAGGATGCAGAAGTTATGAGAGGATAAGTCAAAATGTTGGGTTGTTGGATGTAGTAACCCACACGCTTCATTACACCGTCTCCCAGCATCAGAACCTTTTCAAAGTGTCTGGTTGAGTTTTATTTTTATAGAAATGTACCACATCTGTGGGTTAGGTCATTTTTGTGTGTGTGAAGCACTTCAATGATGACTGCTTCATCAACCTCCACCAGTATAAAGAAGGATTTACAGAAAGACTTTGTCTGATTGAGGGTTCAATTCCTTCTATCTTTGGAGACAATGAACAGAGCACTTCGGTAAGCTGTAAATAACGCTAAAAAGTGTGATGATAAGACGTCCCTGTCATTGTTTTGTTAGCATTAGCAGTTGCACCGCCTTCATATGTTAGCGCTGTGTGCTCGTTTTAGATCCTTGATGATATGGCCTACGTGATTTAATTTAAGTCTAAAG